>NW_028318312.1:475833-626666 GCF_062004578.1 Staurois parvus | reverse complement strand
ACGTCTGCACAGACCTTTCCCTCTTCCAGACCTATTCTTTCACTGCATATCATAGCAAGCAGACCCCCCACTTAGCAATCTTTCAATCATTTTGAGGAAATTTTTGGAATAGGCTGTCCCTAATATCTAGAAAACAGAGGCAGGTAAAAAAAAATCTGTATTTTATATATATATATATATATATATATATATATATATATAAACACAGATTTTTATGGCCTGGAAAGGGGAAAAAAAAACAGATTTTAACTTAAGTAAAATAGTCCAGAAAATCTATTAGTGTGATACACACTGGCAGTTAACACTGTAGAACATTTAAAAAATCTCAGGGAAAAGAAAACCAGTTGTATAGCTCAAGCCAAATATTTGATTTTTGCAGACTCTGAGTAATGGTTACAAGAGAAACCTCCAAGTCACCTTTCAGCAAAAGGCTTGGACAGACAGAATTATGGGCAGATTTTGTCAATTACAGGCACTTCCTTTATTTCAAAGACTGTATAACATTTAGCCATGTTATTCAAAGTCTTTGACACATTAAATCACATTTACAGCCACCCAGAAAACTCATTCTTCCCAAAGGAGGATTCCATATCCAAAGTCTAATACTGATTTCTATAACAATTAGATTCTTGAAAAAGTTTGATCTGGCCATACATAGAATTATTCCTGCATGTTTACACAGGACAAGAAAAATTCTAAAGTTTTCTTTTTTAGAATTCTATAGAAAATGTTGTTAGAAATATATATCACAAAACACATTTTTCTGTTATGACTATGACTTCAGAAATTCTTTGAAAATTGAAAACATCTAACGTCTCACATAACATATTTTTTGTGTTTTGTGTCTTGTTGCTGAAAAAAATGTATATTTGCAGATCTGTTTTAGCCTTTTAATTCTACTGCCAATAATTCTTGAATCATATATAAAGATTCCAGAATTCTGCAAAAGGTTTTCTTAATGTGCCAGCAAAAGTCACAATAGCTGGATCAATCCTGTTTCTAGTCTGATGTTAAAGTAAAAGGAAAAAAATAAAGAATGGGGTTGTAAGCAATAGGAAGGAAGGAAAATGTATGGAAAGGGGAGGGCAGGAAGGGCAGAAGAGAAGAGAGGAAAACGAAAAGGAAGGGAAGAAAAGAGAATATAGAGGAAAGGAAATGAAAGGAGAGGAAAAGGGGAAAAGAAAATGGGGAAAGGAAAAGAAGGGAAAGGGGAAAGGAAAAGGGGAAAAGAAAATGGGTAAAGGAAAGGAAAGGGGAAAGGAAAAGGGGAAAAGTGGAAAAGGAGAGGCAAAGGGGAAAGGAAAGGAAAGTGGGAAAAGGGGAAAAGTGGAAAAGGAGAGGAAAAGGGGAAAGAAAATGGGGAAAGAAAAGGGGAAAGAGGAAAGGAAAAGGGAAGGAGAAAGGAAAAGGGGAAAGAGGAAAGGAAAAGGGAAGGAGAAAGGAAAAGGGGAAAGTGGAAAAGGAGAGGAAAAGGGGAAAATAAAAAGGAGAAAGGAAAGTAAAGGAAAGGAAAATAAATAAGGATTTTATTATGGATGTATAACTGAGAAAGTAACAGTTCCAAACATGAATACAATACCATGAACTTTTGCTTTTCAAATGCATTTAAAATATACAAGTAAAAAGTATAGACATGGCCGTTTTGTAATAAATAATAACAGCAGTATAGCATATTTACTTTTGTACTGGAGTGACGTGCAATAATACAATAATAATATTGAATGCTAAGAATTATTTTTGAGGAAAATTCTATTTCAATACAAAAGAGATAGTAAAGGTCTTCCAATCAGCTGTAATTAGTGATGCTCCTTTTATTTGCTGCTTTAGGTTCCCTCTGCTAGTTTTTCATAGTGTTGCTCAAACATGTCTGTGTTTGGACAATCAGCATTTTAGCTACTCAGGCTGTAAATCATCAAAAAAAAAAAATCAACCCAAATCTGAACAGCATTAAAGTCAATATTCTGCAGTCTGGAAGACTGCCACATCCTTATATGGGGGTTTATACTCGGTCTGTGGCTATCATTCTCAATCCCCATCCACTGTCCAGGCGTCATTTTGGCAGCAACCATAATGGAGCTTTTAGTGCTTTCATAACATTTCTAACATTTTTAGGGGTAAAGAAAAAAACCTGGTCTCAGACAGGGACTTTTTGAAGACAATGCCTTCCTGCGAGTATATACATTATTAATACTTATAATTAAATAATACACAGAACATATGCAGTCAGTCCATCACCCCTCCTGCACTCTCTTTTGGCCTTCTCCTAAGCTGCTGAATTATCTTTTGAAGAATGGCACATTTACTGCTGCTAGTGTGGCGATTTTATAGGTTTTCTTTGAAAGTGATCTGTTTATCCAAGGATTTACACAGAGTCAATCAAAATGTTATCTTTCTTAAGGGAGCCAATTAACATTGAACCTGTAGAAATTTAGCAAAGGAATGGAGTTCCAGAGGTTGATTGGTCATGCCCTGGATTTTTGGGTTATTTACATTTACATTCTTTAAGTAATTATATTCTATATTGTTTAACCACTTGAGTACCAACCTGTACATACCCCTGTATTACCTGGTCATTTTTCAGTTTTCATTGCTGTGATAGTTTGACTGACAATTACTTGGTCAAATGACCCAAATTAATTCCACAAAGTTTTTGAGACATATAAAAGTATTTAAAAACTACTGTTTTTTTTTACTTTTTTTTTTGCTACTATATAAATAAAAAAAGACCAACATTTTTAGGGAAAAAAATTTCTTGAGTTCCTAAATGCCATAATAGTACAAACACTACCCATGTTGTTTAGTTTAGAATAAGGCATAGTGTATACAGTGCAGCAGTCAAGGTGCAGAGGTCTGAACTATGTAATGCACCAATCAGCTTGCAGATTTTGGTTATTTGCCCCTTAGGGTGCTGAGTACAGATTTAAATGTTGGTGGTCAATGGTGTGTGCCCCCTTAAATCTTGGTGACCAGTGGTAAGAGTGCTCCAAAATGTTTGATGATAAGTTGTAAGTGTTCAATAACTGTTCATAGTGAGTGGTGTTTTTTTCCCCATGACATGAGTGGTCAGTGTGCCCCTTTTGTGCTCAGAATCCCCCCTTTCTGCCTTGTCGCTATTCAGTGTGCCACCTTTGAGACCAGTGTGCCTCCTCTTCTTTGGTGGTCAGTGGGAGTAATGTTACAAAAATACGTAATCAGCAGAAAAACATTTGGTGGCACAGAAAGCAGTGGAGGGCTGTGGTGACATTTTGTTTTTGGCTTAGACTTGTGATTGCTGTGATTGGTTCATAGGGATCACAAGACACAGAGCCACTATGATTAACTCTGCATTTTGCTTATGAGCTGCCTAATTACAGTGTGATCACAGACATTCCATAGGGAGCCTTGACTGCCCATGAATGTATTCTGCATCACCAGAAAATTGAATTCACCTATCTGCCATCTTTTACAATGCCGTTGTATAAAGATGGTAAAGGAGTGACACCATTTTTGTCAAAAAGGTGATATAATACATATAATTGCTACATATGCCATTTTGTACCTTAATATTATTTAAAATTACCTTTGTATTTAAAGGGTCAATGTCACCTTTATTGAAGTTTTCTTATATATGCAATGTACTGCAGACGGGCGGCCCGTACAGGCACAGCAACATACCTGTACATCACTGGCCCCATCCAGGTACAGGGTATGCACGCTCCATCGCCCGCCAACTCCAGCTGTGGTTGTACACAGCGGGAGTTTGTCAGCAGGTCCCAGCCAATGATTTATGGCCGTGACCTGGCTGTGTCCAATCACAGCCCAGAGCTCTGTGTTGACAAACAACACAGGGCTCTGTACAGAGGGCATGATCTCTCTGTACAGAAGCAAAGATATATAATAAAAAGCAGAACATAACACACACATTAGCACTTGTTAGGCACACACTGAATCCCTTGATTTCCTGAGATATTAACCCCTTTCCAGCCAGTGTCATTAGTACAGTGACAGTGTATAGTACCAATCACTGTATTAGTGTCACTGAAAGTGTCAGTGGCAGTTAGTCAGTTCCCACCCAGAGTCAGTTAGTGTCAGATTGTCCACCCCACTATCACATTCCCACTATAAGTCACTGATCACCGCCATTACTAGTAGAAAAAAAACATTCCAGTATATATACCATCTTTTGTAGATGCTATAACTTTCATGCAAACCAAGCAATAGACACTTATTGGGATTTTGTTTTACCAAAGATGTACCAGAATACATTTTGGCCTAAATTTATATAGAAATTAGATTTTTTTTTTGGAATTGGATATGTGCAGAAAATAAAAAGTATTGTTTATTTTTTCAAAATTTTTGGTCTTTTTTTTATTTATATATATATATATATAAAGTGGTAATCAAATACCACCAAAAAAAGCTCTATTTGTGTGAAAATAATTACCATGTAATTACCAGTTAAAGTAGTAAAATATAAACTTGTTCAAAAGCTGTATACAGTTCATATACAGTAAATATATATAACATTAACATTTCAGTCACACATGTTTAATTGTAGAAACTAAAAGAATATGTAGAATCATTAAAAAAAAGGAGGATATTCAGTGAAAGTGAATGTTGAAACCAAGCATCAAGACAATAAATATTTCATATATGAACATTAGTCTACTGCTTCTTTTTAACATCTAGCCAGCATTTTGGGGGTAGAGAAATATATGGTATACCCTAAAGCTGAACTCCAGGTAGATGTAAAATGCACAAATTATTATTTATTCTTTAATACATCAAATTGAATTTTGTAATGTATGCAGTGTGGGTACCTGAATTTGATCTGGTATCAGGGGTGGACTGACCATTTGGAAACTTGGGCACTGCCCGAGGGTCCGGGGTCAGTAGGGGGCCCCATGAGATGCCCCTGGTACCTTTTTCATAGGCTTTTTTGAGTTTGGGCAAGGACACAGGGGCCCCATGATCCCCTATTGCCTGGGGGCCCCATGAGTTGTCAGTCCGCCCCTGTCTGGTATCACACTCTGTAGAGCAGAGCTCAGGGAGAGGGAGTGACAAGCAGCACAAGGAGCCTCTCAAGTGCCCTATTGTGCAAGGAGAAAACAGAGTGACAGAGACAAGCTCATTAGTCTACTGCTCATCTTTACATTGGTAAAACTGGGGGGGGGGGAGCTGTAAGTGAAAGCAAAGTGCAGCGGAAAAAGAATGGGTCCCCTTCCATTCCATGAAGGACTATTCTGTGTGGCAGATGTGTGTAAATTTCAGGGCTGGATGGACAGAAATGCAATGAAACATCTGCAATGACTTTGCCTTCAATGATGACTGGATTAAAGTGGGATAAAACCTCAGACATAAGATATGAACAAAGCATATCCCCCTATAGTGTGTACTCATTTAGGAGCACTAAGTGTCATTTATGTCCACTGCTTTGTTCCCCTGTAATAAGTATGAAATACTTCTGACAAGTTTTCCTGACACCAAGAGAAAAATGGTGACGGGGAGGGACCTCCAGCAGATTGAGAGCCTCAGCTCTGTTCCTGTGTGCTCTGTGGAGGGGGGGGGGTCCTCTTCCCTCCAATCAACTCTCAGAGCTCTTCTCCCTGAACTCTGCAGTGTGAAGTTTCAGCTTTCTGACCCCTTTTTTTCTGAACTCTCAGACAAGTTTTATAAATTCAGCACTATGAACAGATGAAGAGAAGAGAATACTGAAGATAAACATGTACAACTTGTGTAGGAGGATGTGTTTCATCTCTGTGTATCACCTGAGGCCAGTCATTTTATTGGGTATATGTGAGGGTTTACAACTACTTTAAAGCTGAACTCTAGAGATGATATATTTTGCACTTACATTAGGCCAGCTTGGCACGATGTAAGTATGTAATACCTGATTGGCCTCTGTGGAAAATGTAAATCACTGTAGTAGTTGCTGCTACTATATTTATGGCTGTGTACAGTATTTCCAGGTGCTATGATATGAGTGTCTGCTCTTCTGCATTATTGCATTGGCATAGGAAGGGTAGGGAATTAAAGGGTAACTTCACTTTTGTGGGGGAAAAATTTTGCAAGTAAAAAAAAAAATAATATAGTGTATACAATTGCAACACAAGTCATATTGTGATTGAATGTTATTAAATATTATTTTTCCTTTTCAGTCTGCAACTCTGTAATTTTCTGTAAAACGCAATGCAACATGGCTACCTGGACGTGTTCTATACACAGATGGAATACAGAACACCCCCCAGATATGTCATTTCCTGCATGTGTGATTTTCCCAGAAATCTTCACTAAGATAAAATCAGATATTGAGCATCCCTGCAACAAAAATTAAATTTTTGGTGAGATACTTTAAAAATGGAAATCACATCTAAAGGGATGCAGACCCTGCCAATTTCCTCATTAGAGCCCTGCAGGTGCAGCAGCTGATTGATAATTATAAAACCACTCCCATACAGATTCACTCAGCACATGGACACAGACAAACAGCTATTTCTTTAGAATATGAAACAGTAGGAATCTGCAACAAAGTTTGTTAAAATCCCTGCACTGTACATAGATCACCAAGAGGGGAATATTTTTCTTTCTCAACAAAAGTGTTATTCTTTAACCATTCGCCCTCCAGAGGATTTACCCCCCTTCCTGACCAGGTCATTTTTTGTGACATGGCGCTGTGTTACTTTAACTGACATGGCGGTATATATACTAGAATTTTTTTTTATACTAGTAATGGTGGCGTTCAGCGACTTATAGCAGGACTGTGGCAGGCATTCTAATACGGGGGGGGGGGGGGAGACTGACTAACTGTCACTGACATCCCCAGTGACACTAATACTGTGATCAGCGCTAATAAAAGGCACTGCCACTGTACTAATGACACTGGGCAGGAAGGGGTTGACATCTGGGGCAGTCAAAGGGTTAACTGTGTGCTGTGTGTTTTACTGTATAAGCACACTGCTTTGTATGGCTCTGCTGTGCAGAGCCATACAAAGCAGTGTGCTGGAGCTGACAGGTGAGAGACCTGCGTTGTTTACATACAGACCTCTCCTCATCAGTGTTCCTCTGCGATCGCCAGGTGATGGCAGGGAATCTCCGTCCGGGACCCGGTGACTGACAGCTGCAGCCACCAATGGTGGGGTGCCCCCTACCCGGGAATACAAATTCACGTATATATACATGATTTTGCGCAGCCCTGTTGCCTTGTAGCAGTAGCTCTGCTATAGGGTGGTTGGGAAGCAATTAAGATAAGTGGTTCCTGTGGGTCTAGAGGAGTGATAGAGACAGTTTTAAGAAAATGATACAGATTGATTTTATATAACCTGCCTTTTAATTAGGAGATCCTCTATCGTTTGCTTTGTTTTATTACCTCTATGCAGGGCATTTGCAATGAAATAAAATATGACAATCAATACAGCAGAGAACATGTTTTTCCAAATGCCATATTACATTATCAAAACATGGGCATGCTTTAAAATATTGAAGGACAGGATGATATAAACATGGTTTCATTTATTTTCAAGCAGGCTTGTTAATCCTGTTATTCATAAATGTCTAAAGCCCGGGACTAAATTTCTCTTCTATTTATCCTGCTCTTCAATGGCATTGTCCCACTGATCCGTATGGAGCACCAGCTGCCAAGGTTCCGCCTTTACATTCATAATCTTATTAAAAAGTGTGCCATTATCTTCGTAATACAAGCACAATGACACGGACAGCAAGCAGCCGGCAGGTGTCTCTGGTTGGCACCGGCATACCGTGCTGGGATCACAATCTTCTCCGGGCCTTGTAGCAGACAAACATTAATGTCAATGCATAGAGGATCATCGTGGTTCTGCTATACATTGTACTTATGTCATTGATGTCTAATGAATGCTATGAGCGTGCTCGGAGCCTGCAGAGGTGGTGTAAGCCATTTGTGGCACATGTGGAAAGCAAGACAAGCATGAAATGAAGGTTGATGTGGCAGGTGTACAAGGTTAAAGGCGCTACAATTATATTCTCTTTTCATATGTTTTTAGCTGAAAAGGACGCGATCAACTTGTGTCATAAAGACGGTGCAGAATGGTTGGTGCCATCTTAGCAGTTGATCAAAGGATGTCTTTGTATAGGTTTTATTTAATAAGTTAGAAATTTAAAGTTACCCATATTCCTCTTGCTAAACTTATGACTTAAAAAACTAATGAAGCCTCAGTTTACTAAGCTTCTTCATCTGTAAATCTTTATCTATGTTCCAGTTTAAACTGATGCCATGACCGCTGACTCAGGTTTCCCATTTCGGGGTGCCTCCTTTCTGCTTGCACGTCCTATGGAGCCACCCTTACATTCAGGGAATAGTGGTGGGCCAAACACTCCCGTGTTCGGTTTGCGGTCAAACATTTAAACCTAATGAATGTTTGACAGCAAACTTCGGACTTAATGCAAGTCTATGGGACTCGAACTTGTAAATTCAAAAATGCCCATTTTGAAGGTTTACATGCAAGTTATTGACCATAAAAGGGGTATGGGGGTAAGCAGGTAAGTAGCAGTATTGAAGCCTCATTTTATTGGGCTTCTTCATCTTTAAATCTTTATCTATGTTCCAGTTTAAACTGATGCCATAACCGCTAACTTAGGTTTCCCATTTCAAGGTGCCTCCTTTCTGCTTGCATATCCTATGGAGTCACCCTTACATGCAGGGAATAGTGGTGAGTCAAACACCCCCGTGTTCGGTTTGCGGTCGAACATTCCAACCTAATGAATGTTCAACCGCGAACTTCGGACTTAATGCAAGTCTATGGGACTCGAACTTGTAAATTCAAAAGTGCCCATTTTGAAGGTTTTTATGCAAGTTATTGGCCATAAAAGGGGTATGGGGACTCGGGTATTGCCCTGTACACATCCTCTTCCCCTCCCAGCACAAATTCCCCCCCAAATTCCCCTCCTAGCACAAATCCTCTTCCCCCATCCCAATGCAAATCCCCCTAAATCACAACTAGCACCCCCACACACAAATGTCCCTTTCTAGAAAAATTCTTACCCCCTGCTGCTTTTAAAATTCCCCCACCCAGCACAAATCCCCTCCCCTCATCTCCTTGTGGCACCCCCCACCTCACATGATACCACAGTGCCCAGGGAAGCCACCTCCTACCCACCCCTTGTCCAGGCCCTGGGCACACCCATACGTGTCCTGTGCCTGGAAGAGGCTGGATGACATACAGGTACATGATCCAGCCTAGCGGTGCCAACTGCAGTAAACGTACTGTGGGCAGGCGGCAAGCAGTTGTTTTTTAAATGAGCAGAGCATAAGTACTTGCATTTTACCTGGTATCAGTTTCTTACACTCCCTGTTCAGCAAGTCAGAGCAGTGTTTCTCAACCTTTAAGTCATGGCACCCTTTAAAATTATGGACAGTCCCAAGGCACCCTTTAAAATTAAAATGGGGTACCTCCAGACTGTCCATAATTTTAAAAGGGCACCCCATTCTACAATGCGAAAAACTATTCTAATAGTTTTATATAACACAGCAACATCCACACATGTAGGACACCCAACGTTGGAGGTGATTTATTCTTCCAAAGCAAATACACTTTTGCACACTGGTACTGACTAGTATTCCAGTGTTTCTCTTTTCCCTTTTTTTTGCTCCATCACTGACCCCGGCACTGATGGAAAGGGGCAGGGAAGGGTGAAACTAGGATGCTCTGCAGGCAGCTGACATCCTCCTTATCAACTGATGATGTTATTGGTTGTCAGGATGCCGGCAGCTAGAATATCGTAATGGTGCACAATGAAAACCTGTGACTTTGTGTAACTAAAAGGCAGGCTTGTTCCACTCACTGGCTTGTATACAAGTGTAGCAGGCTCCTTGTACAAGAGGATTCAGAAGGAATCACATGATCAGCAGTCAGTCCTTTCTCTCTCTCTCCTATTTGTAAAACCTGGGCATTCTGCCAAGTTCATGACTCATCCTGTAAGGGACCGCCCGGCGGTACCACTAGCACTCCACTGATCGGATGTTCCCAGCGCACGGAGTCTAAGCCCCAGAGTACTTGTTCACCAGGGCCCCTGATGGTGGGGATGGACTTGGAGTACCCCAGGACCAGGTCGTGACTACTGAGGACACCCGTCAGTGGTAGGGGTATTCGCCAGGGGCTCCCACGGGAGAGAGCCAGGTATGAGGAGGTCTGGAGACCCCGTTGAGAGGGACGGATGGATGGATGGATGGATGGCTGAGCAGGTGCAGGGTCATACAAGCCGGGTCGGTAACTATGGGGACGGTGCGGTACAGAGCAGCGGGCAAAGAATAGTCGGGTCACACGCCAGGTCAGCAACAGCAGGTCAGATCCAATAGGGGGCATTCAGGAGAGAGGTCAGGCAAGCAAGGGTCAAGAACAGGAGAAAACAGCAAGGTCAGGGCACAATCCGGGTCAGCAACTTACTACAACAGGTTCACAGGTTCACAGGATACAAGGAGACCAAAAGGCACTGAATGACAGCTCAGGGCCGTTTAAATATCCCGCCCTGCACTGTCATTGGTGCCAGGCGCGCGCCCGTGGTCACTAATGCGCATGCGCGAACCTGATTGCCGCGGTCGGCCAAGTCCCGGCGCTCGCGTACAGGGAGGTGTACTGCGCCTGCGCCGAGCCCAGCGGCGCGGCGATCTCCGACACATCCACTACACAGCAAAGAACGCTGGGAGGGGGAGGAAGCAGGAAGTGAAGGGGAGAACAGAGAGACACGAGGCTGGAGAAAAGACAGGGACACGTGGAGCCCGTCCAAGCAGAGGAGGAGGCACTACAGCACCCAGCGCGGATAGAGGGACCCTGCTGTGTGTTCAGAGTCTGGTGAGCTGTCCCACTGGAGAGAGTAAGACACACCATTTACACTTTGCATATAGACTGGGACATCCGCAACCCACTGCTGGGATCTCACCCTTCCGGGGCCCTGTGCAAGCCACAGATCCCCCTGCCTGCTTTGCCCCTCACCACCAGTGTAATTGAGACTGTCTGCCCTGGGGACTGACACATACTGGGAGATTGCATCCTACGACTGCCCCTGGTCTTGGGGTGCTTTGTGTTGCGTTTAGACACTGAGGTTGGACCCTCTCATCCCAGAAACCTAGTGAAATCGGATGTAACCCACACCAGCTGAAACTCCAAAGAAGCCTTCAGCTGCTATTTACTTCATTGTAAGGACTAAACGTGCACCAACTAGAGCTCCACCGTTACAAGGACTAGAGTGGGGGAATCTGGCTTAGTAGCTTTATTAGAGGTACCTCTTTATTGCATTCTGTTCTGACTCTGAGGTGATTTTTGGCTAACGCCCCTCAGAAGCAGAATCATACACCGGAGTGGGTAATACATTTCATTGATAGAGTATAAGTAAGTTTATTTGTTTGATATCAGTTGTATTCTGCTTAAAGTGCAACTCTGCCATCCAGAGACTCTTGGCTGTGAAGCCCTCTAGTGGCAGACCAAATTTACTGCATTGCATAAAAGAAGAAAAGTAAGTTTTGAAGTTGAAAGGGGAACCCCACCCCTCTACACTGCATTTCATTCTCCATAAAATTGTTCTCGTTTCATTTAACCCTGTGTCAGCAAATTTCTTGGCGGGGTATTTGCTATTCATTACCAGTTGTGCCAGAGGGATTGGGTTTGCTTAGGGTTGGATCTATTGAGCGCAGGACCCATAATATATTCCAGCTTGTCCCAAGGGGCAGTGCTACACAAGTTTTGGGCAATTTTTAGAAATTTTGCCAAGGCACCCCTGAAGAAACCTCAAGGCACCCCAGGTTGCCTGGGCACCCTGGTTGAGTAAGGCTGAGCTAGAGTATAAGAAGAAAGAGCAATATAAGGATTAGTTCATGTGCTGACAAGGAACATGCTGAATGAAGGCGAGTGCAGAGCGACAAAGAGATGCTGTCTGTGTTCATTCTTATCAGCTGATGCACTTTCAGAACTTTCAGTCATTAACCTTTATTGAGCACCTCATCAAAAATGTCATTCATTTTGCAAAGGATGTGCAAAATTTTTCTTACGTCTTAGTGCAGATTTCTGGAAAAATATTCCAGCTTGTCCCAAGGGGCAGTGTACACGTGGGGGCTCGTCCGGGATTCTTGCTGCTCAATTACCCAACAACCACTCAAGCAGTGCCCTATACCAACTCCTAAGATGGACGTCGCAGCCGCGACCAAGTGGTGCAGCAGGGATAATGCTTGCCCAGAACGGAGTGTAGTGGTCGAGTTCCCCAGAGAAATAGGGACCGAAGAACAGATTACCAAGATAGTGAATGCACTACCCACAGAGGGAAAGAAAACGTGGGTGATAGATGTGATACCCGCCTCAGACACCACCCTGGCATATGCCCTGCTAGAGTGGAAGAAGGGGATCCCTGACAGTTTCCAAGGAGCCAATATCCAAATAGAGGATGGGACAAGGCTCCAGTTACTTAAGTTGAACACCCCCGGGCCTAGTTGTGCAAAACCTGAGAGGGAAGAACCCCTGTCCCAGACACCTCTAGCCACCATAGGCCCGGAATTCCTCACTGCATTGGGGGACTTCATGTTAAAATGCCGCAAAGACCCCTCTCCATACACAGGGATGTATCGGAAGCTCCGATTCTTCTTGGGTAGGCAACCAATACCTACCGGAGAGGATGGCTTTGAAGAGTGGCTAGACCAAGCCATGCAAGCACTAAGTGAATGGGACATTCCTGAGGCCCACAAGAAACAGAGGATTACGGAGAGCCTAAGGGGCCCTGCATTGGAGGCCATTCGCAACCTAAAACTTAGCAAAGAGGATTGCACTGCTCAGGGCTATCTAGATATTTTACAAGATGTATTTGGGCGTACTGAAAAGGCTTCAGACCTCATCTATCAGCTAGAGCATACCTACCAAAATGAAGGGGAGAAACTCTCCAGCCACCTTTCAAAGGCTGATGGAGAAGACGGTGGGTGACATGAATTTAATTGAAGTACTGGTATACTTGGACGACATCATTGTGTTCGGGAAGACCCTGGAGGAATATGAGGAGAGATTGGAGAAGGTGCTCAAGAGACTTCATGATGAGGGACTGAAGTTGTCTTTGGAGAAGTGCCAGTTTTACCAACCCTCGGTCAATTACCTGGGTCATATCGTATCTGCCGATGGAGTGGCCACTGACCCCAAGAAGCTGGAAGCTGTCACCTCATGGTCGAGGCCCACAAATGTCACAGAGCTCAGATCTTTCCTGGGGTTTTGCTCCTATTATCGCAGATTCGTCCAGGGCTTTGCTCGGATAGCCCGCCCACTCAATGAACTGCTCAGAAACGAAGAAGACAATGATGATGCAGATCTTTCTAGACCTGCGAAGCCAGCAGTGGGACCCAGGAGGCCTAGGGAATCTATTCAAGGACAATGGACAACCCAGTGTGAAGAGGCCTTTGAACGGCTGAAAAAGAGTCGAACCACCGCCCCAATCCTGGCCTATGCAGACCCAGCCAAGCCGTACGAATTGCATGTGGATGCAAGTAGAGATGGGTTAGGGGGAGTCCTCTATCAAGAACAGAATGGATGCTTGCGACCTGTCGCCTATGTGAGCCGGGGTTTAGCGTCCGCTGAGAAGAACTACCCCACCCACAAGGTTGAATTCTTGGCCTTGAAGTGGGCAGTAGTGGACAAACTTCGAGATTACCTATATGGAGCAGAATTCGTGATAAAAACAGATAATAACCCCCTCACATACATTCTCACTACAGCTAAGCTGGATGCTACTGGCCACAGGTGGTTAGCTGCCTTATCGGAGTTCACTTTCAGCCTCAGTTATCGGCCAGGGATTGGGAATAGGGATGCAGATGCCTTATCCCAAAGACCTCACTGTTCCAAGGATTCCCCAGAAGAGTGGACTCAGGTGCCCTCTGAAGGGGTACAAGCCTTATGCCAAGGAGTGGAACACCGAACAAGAGGTGGGTCCAGGGCAGAAGACATTGGGATTTCGGCGTCTGGCGTTCCCAGGTGTTATTGCAATGTCACCCAGGTTGGGGGTGAAGGTCTGCCCAAGCTTTCCAGGAAGGATCTGCGAAGAGATCAGTTGGAAGACCCCCTCTGCGGCCTAGTATTGAAGGCTTTAGAAAGCAAAAGCCCTGATTTGCTTCTTACATCGTCAAGGGAGGCCCGGCGGCTACATCGTGAGTGGGATCGGCTACAGTTACGCCACGGAGTGGTCTACCGAAGGGGCCCCTCTGATGATCCTGAAGAGAAATGGCAGCTACTTTTGCCCGCAAAACACAGAGAAACGGTGCTGGCCGCTCTCCATGATGACCATGGCCATCTGGGACCAGAAAGAACCTTTTGTTTGGTAAAAGACCGCTTCTACTGGCCCTGCATGTGGACAGAAGTTGAAAGTTACTGTCACTCCTGCATCCGATGTATTCAGAGGAAGACTCTGCCTCAACGAGCTGCCCCAATGGGCCACCTTCAAAGTCAGGGACCCATGGAGTTGGTGTGCATTGACTTCCTGTGCCTGGAGTCGGATCAGAGTGGACAGGGAAATATCCTGGTAGTAACTGACCATTTTACCAGGTATGCCCAGGCTTTTCTTGCTAGAGATCAGTTAGCATCAACTGTGGCAAAGATTTTAGTAGAAAGGTTCTTTGTGCATTACGGACTACCACAACGTATCCACTCAGACCAAGGGAGAGATTTCGAGAGCAATCTCATCAAGAGACTCTTGAGTCTACTAGGCGTCCAAAAGTCGAGGACTACTCCATACCATCCTCAGGGAGATCCTCAGTCAGAGAGATTCAATCGTACCCTCCTGAATATGCTCGGGACTTTGACTTCAGTGCAAAAGCAACACTGGAGTAAGCATGTAGCAGCCATCGTACATGCCTACAATAGCACTGCCAACGATGCTACAGGATACTCTCCTTACCGGCTGATGTTTGGCCGGGAAGCCCGACTGCCAGTAGACTTGGCTTTTGGAACCTCTGTAGACCATACCTCTGCAGCTTCCCATAGAGGATATGTGGACCGCCTAAGGAAAAGCCTGAAGATTGCTTATGAGAAAGCTCAAGCCGCCTCAGACGCCAGGGGACAGAGAAACAAAGAGAACTTTGATCTCAGAGTGCGAGTACAGGACTTACAATCTGGAGACAGAGTCTTACTGAGGAATCTGGGTATCCCTGGAAAACACAAGTTGGCGGATAGGTGGCGATCAGAGCCCTATGTCATCTGCAAACAATTGCCTGGATTGCCAGTTTACCAGATTCGACCGGAAAAGGGTGTTGGCCCACTCAAAACCTGGCACCGCAACCACCTTTTGCCTTTGTCAGATGCAGTCCGTCTACCATCACAATCTGATCCACAGTCTACCCCCTCAACTTCTCAGAGGACTAGACCTGTGACCAGGTCACAACCCACACCACCTCCTGCAGATGAAGAGGACAGTGAGAGTGAGGAGGTAGGGACAGATTTGCTGTGGCCCACCATTCCTTCTTCCACTGGAGTGACTGATGTAGTTCCTCTTAGGCCAGAGGCTCCTGAATTTGTGCCTCAGGCCCAACCTGCAGAAGACTTGCAAGAGCCTGAGCCTTCTCTACCCGAGTTAGAACCTGAAGACTGGTGGTTCATTGTTGACGAGGGAGAAGATGTGGAGGAAGCTGAACTGGGAGAGACAGAGAGCGTCGAGCAAGAAGCGAGGGTTGATGAGTCAGTAGTGTCAGAACCAACATCGGAAGCAACGCCAGAACCATTGCTAGAGCCCAGAGAACAGAGAGAGCGTAGAGTTATTCAACCCCCAAAGAGACTGACATATGATGTGTTGGGTGAAAACTCTGAGGAAGTAGTACATGCTTCTCAAAGGAATCTCGTGACGCCTGGTTCTCCTACAGCAGTTTCGGTAGAGAACAGCCCCAACTCACCCCCTGGCACATCTGGTTGGGCCATTCCCATTAGTGTGGCCTATGGGCAGGACAACCCTCACTCTGCTACATGGTGGGAGGTTCCTCTGCCAGATTCTTATGCAAGTGTGAATAATTTAATTTCCTGTGTGTACTAACTTTGCTTTTTCTCCGCGTGTATATAAAAAGCATGTAACAGGTTGCTTTTACTGCTGTCTTTGGAGGACCAAAGCTTCTCGAGTGGGGGGAGTGTGTAGCAGGCTCCTTGTACAAGAGGATTCAGAAGGAATCACATGATCAGCAGTCAGTCCTTTCTCTCTCTCTCCTATTTGTAAAACCTGGGCATTCTGCCAAGTTCATGACTCATCCACTACACAGCAAAGAACGCTGGGAGGGGGAGGAAGCAGGAAGTGAAGGGGAGAACAGAGAGACACGAGGCTGGAGAAAAGACAGGGACACGTGGAGCCCGTCCAAGCAGAGGAGGAGGCACTACAGCACCCAGCGCGGATAGAGGGACCCTGCTGTGTGTTCAGAGTCTGGTGAGCTGTCCCACTGGAGAGAGTAAGACACACCATTTACACTTTGCATATAGACTGGGACATCCGCAACCCACTGCTGGGATCTCACCCATCCGGGGCCCTGTGCAAGCCACAGATCCCCCTGCCTGCTTTGCCCCTCACCACCAGTGTAATTGAGACTGTCTGCCCTGGGGACTGACACATACTGGGAGATTGCATCCTACGACTGCCCCTGGTCTTGGGGTGCTTTGTGTTGCGTTTAGACACTGAGGTTGGACCCTCTCAGCCCAGAAACCTAGTGAAATTGGATGTAACCCACACCAGCTGAAACTCCAAAGAAGCCTTCAGCTGCTATTTACTTCATTGTAAGGACTAAACGTGCACCAACTAGAGCTCCACCGTTACAAGGACTAGAGTGGGGGAATCTGGCTTAGTAGCTTTATTAGAGGTACCTCTTTATTGCATTCTGTTCTGACTCTGAGGTGATTTTTGGCTAACGCCCCTCAGAAGCAGAATCATACACCGGAGTGGGTAATACATTTCATTGATAGAGTATAAGTAAGTTTATTTGTTTGATATCAGTTGTATTCTGCTTAAAGTGCAACTCTGCCATCCAGAGACTCTTGGCTGTGAAGCCCTCTAGTGGCAGACCAAATTTACTGCATTGCATAAAAGAAGAAAAGTAAGTTTTGAAGTTGAAAGGGGAACCCCACCCCTCTACACTGCATTTCATTCTCCATAAAATTGTTCTCGTTTCATTTAACCCTGTGTCAGCAAATTTCTTGGCGGGGTATTTGCTATTCATTACCAGTTGTGCCAGAGGGATTGGGTTTGCTTAGGGTTGGATCTATTGAGCGCAGGACCCATAATATATTCCAGCTTGTCCCAAGGGGCAGTGCTACATAAGTTTTGGGCAATTTTTAGAAATTTTGCCAAGGCACCCCTGAAGAAACCTCAAGGCACCCCAGGTTGCCTGGGCACCCTGGTTGAGTAAGGCTGAGCTAGAGTATAAGAAGAAAAAGCAATATAAGGATTAGTTCATGTGCTGACAAGGAACATGCTGAATGAAGGCGAGTGCAGAGCGACAAAGAGATGCTGTCTGTGTTCATTCTTATCAGCTGATGCACTTTCAGAACTTTCAGTCATTAACCTTTATTGAGCACCTCATCAAAAATGTCATTCATTTTGCAAAGGATGTGCAAAATTTTTCTTACGTCTTAGTGCAGATTTCTGGAAAAATTAGTGAGCCAATCACACAAACAATTACATTTTTGTGGAAGATCTGTATGCCAACTGTGTAAAGAACGCCTCCAGGTTGCCATATAGCATTAAATTTACAGAAAATAAAGTGTCTGCAGAATGAAAAGGAAATGTAATTTTTAATAACAACAAAATATGTAGCAATTGTATATACAATGTTATTTTATTTGCCATTTTTTGTTTACGACAGTGGCGTTATCCTTTAAGGTATTCAGTACTAGATGTGATTTGCTTGAAAGGTATTCCTCCTTAACAGTGACTTACTCTCACTACACCCTAGGCAAATTAACCTTAATAAAGCAGTTTGAACTTTGAAAACAGAAAAAGTGAACTGTGTATTTGAACTAATGCAGAGAGTGGTGATGATGTGCAGGTGGCCCAAGCTCAAGACACATGACAACCTTTAGATTAAGGGTGAGGGCATACAGGCACTTTTTGCCCTGCATCAGTTAACTGCTATTACACTTTGTCCTGGCCTTGTCACAATGCATTATATACTAAAAATGACAGAACCAGAGAAATTATTGTTTATTCACATTATTCAGCTTCTGAGATGCTGCATGCAGCATTTCTATAGGGAAATGTGTGCTAAAAGAAATTAATTGGCCATCCTTGACCTCTACTGAAGATGCTAGATGCTTGGCTGTCATACCATTCTATTGGTTTCAGTTTTTCACAGTCATTCACCTGGAATGGCTATGCGGATGAGGAGACCTGACTTACAGTGCTAGTTGTATATTTGTCACTAGGCCAGGGATTTGGGAACTATTAAAGTATATGTACATCCATGAACTTCTCCTATTTGCTCCTTTTTAGTCTGTTAAATATACTAGTGAACTATTGAATATACTATTGAACATTTTTTTTTATATTTTTTTGATAATTGCAAAAAATGTTAATGCTAATAGAAATAATGTAAGCTGAAACTTCCCTTGGTCTCGGCCTGTGCTGCAATCTTTTCTGTTACATTAGTCTCAGTTTTCACTATAAAACTCTTGGCCTTTATGTTATGGAAAGGAGGAGCAGGGTGTACTTTATTCCTGTCCTAGGGCGACAAAGCTACCCTGCCCCCCCATACAAAGTGTTGTCTCCTTGATGGCAGAAAGTGTTCCTGGCATGACCTCCAGCTGAAAAGAAAAAGGTAAACTAATGCAGCCACTGCATCTAAAGACTGGCAAGTTGGAATATATTAAACTTTTATTCTTGAGTTTAGATACACTTTAAATCCAGGCCGACAGGTAACAAGCGTTTTCATAAAATGAGATCAATAACAGCTAACAATGCTTTTACCTTGGTGCTGATTTTTTAAAGGGGTGACCAATCACCTTCCAGTGTGATGGCACATCCAATGTATGACAGTGTAAAAAAACTGGTAAAAGATAAAACGTATTGCAGTAGATGTGGCACTATAGGTGTCCATGTGTCAGTGGCCCATGCCTAACTATAGACAGTTGCTGGAGGTAAGTACTTTTCCAGAAGCTACTGTATATGGAAATAAGAGCAGTTTCCTCCACAAGCCATTCTCCTTCCAAACAGTCCAAAAAACAGATACTACACCACTCCAGGTCAATACACCATGATCCTAGCCCCCTTAAACTCTCCACAGAGAGGTGCCAGTCCAGTTCGTGGATGTGAAAACTTGAAAGCAGAATGATTGAATAACTACCAAATAGGAGATCCAAAAACTTTATTAAATCAATCCAGAGATAAAAACATCAAAGCCCCACAAAGATCAGAGCAAATGTTGACATGTTTCATGCTAAGAAGCAGTTAGTCATAACAATAGTTATGAATAAGTGCTTCTTAGCGTGAAACGCGTTAGTGTTTGCACTGACCTTTGTGGGCCTGGGATGTTTCTATCCCTGGATTGATATAATACATTTTCTGGATCTCCTATTTGGTAGTGTGTGGTTATCCACACTTTCTGTTTTCAAGCCGATCTCCCTGTTTATAATGACAAACAAACCATAGCTAACATGGTTTGAAATGATTCCTCGATCTTCGAACAGAAACTTTTTTTGTGCCTGGTGGAAAAAAGTAACATGAAAATGACTTGCTAGCTGTGTTATAATCTCTTCAGTACTTTTATTAGCAATTAACCTGTCCTGCCAATCACATGGACCTCTGTGGATTAAATGAATTTAGAGTGGTAAGAGAACTCACCGGCAAAGTCTAATGGAATTGACAGTTCTACACAATCCTTTCTATTGGTGCTTAAAAGTACACTACTATAGTTACTTGTATCATCTATAAAAATTTTATTCGGAAGAAGGGTTTCCATGCATCATGCTAGTTCATATAAAAAAAATCTCTTTGGATTTTATAGACTATATTCTTCGGTTGGAGTCTAGAAAGTGTCAGAAGCTGTGTTATTTTCCTTTTTGGCAAAACACAATTAGAATGTGGTGAACGTCAGCATAAAACACACTTAGGAAAGTTACTAAGGGAGGACCACCAGGGAGGAAAATATGTCGAACCTGTCTAAAATGGCATTCAACTTTAATAACATAGAAAGAAACCAATTTTACGTAGTAGGAGAGATACTAAATTCAACTTAGCAAGAAAAAAATAATAACTGTCTACATAGAAATTAATCCCAACATCAAATTCTGGTTACTCTAAGAGGGACATCAATCAGTTCCTCCATCTAAGTGAAGTTATTATTCAGAATGGCTGGAACCAATTTGCATGCTTTTAAGTTGTGTCTAGACTTTAATAAGTGCTACATGCACAAGGCATTTCAATGCCAGTATTCTATTAAATTCAATTCAGAAAAAGAAAATTGTTACAACTATTCTTTTTACACATATTTTAGACCAATAAAAAGGTGACATCTTTGCAGCAATAACAGAAATCTGATCCAAATATATGTGCTGGGACATTCTGTTTATTATAAAGCAATAATGCGTTAAATAAAGAGTTTGTCTTTCTGAGTTGTTCCAGTGTATACAAAAAAGTTAGTTTTACATGCATTTCTGTTATTTCTGTTTCCCCTTAATACACTATGGCTTAAAGGGAATTGTTACATCGGTCAATAAGAGTGACTGATTGGTCATTGACTGAGTGAATGATTGGTCTGTCCAGGAACTGCTGCTCTTCTGACACACACTCCGATTAATGCACAGATAGGTTGCATTAAAGTGGACCTGAAGTTAAAAAGTGAAGATTTGTTATCTTAAAGTGAACCTCTAGAAATGTTAATTGTGCCTCAGCAGTACCCTGAAAGATTTACCTTTTGTCTAGGATTCCTCCTAAAAAATAGCAGTGAAATTCCTCTGCCTTGAGCCTCATAGCTTTAGATCTGCAGCACAAGATCATCCAAGGCATGGCTGCCTCTGACTGCTAATCCTATGAGATTTGGAGTGAGATTTGGTGATGTCACTACTCTGCTGCTCACTGTTTTCTTTGCTGGAGAGAAAGTTGAACCTGAGCACCCTCAGAGCAAGGATCCCCCTGCTTCAGATTTATTCACTATCAGTTATGAAGAGGTCAAATCTGACATGAGGAAGAAAACCCCTACATTTACTAAGATGACTACCTTCACACAGAAACATAATTCAGAACAAGACAGTCAATAATGGGAGGAAGATCAGCTGCAGGAAGCTGCAGGCAATACTGGTTACTAGTCCTGTTACCTCTTCTTGCCTTTTAGGCACAGCTTCCACAGTTCAGGTCCTTATTAATAACTACACAGTACTATTGTTATAGGCAATGATCAAAACTATAGCATTGCTTGCTTTTATTAATCCATTAATAGCCACTCTTAGTAACACATAAAAAAAGATTTGCGGAGAACAACTACTACACAGACATCTGTAGACAATAGGAAGGTACTACTGGGTGCTATACATTGAAAAATATATTGTATTTCTGAGGAAGGGTTGCACACTTTCACACAACTGCCTTTCATGTGTAATTACTACAGTACAATTAACATATATGAGGTGGTGAAAGTCTCCTTTCAGACATGTTATCAGAGATGACACATAAGAATATTCTCATTGTCAACTGGTGAAGGGGGCTCCTAGGTGAATCTGATCATTAGGTTTGGTCTAAGTGCATTGGAGCTCCAGTGTAAGTGCCCGGAGGTACACAAATATTCAACGCACTCAATACAGCCATCAGACCCAATTGTAAAAGAGTATATGGCACTGTCGAAACAAAAGTTCCAATCCCAGAATATCACCAGCTCTCCATGTTCATGTTTTTTTTTGGGGGGGGGACAATAAAAGTATCCTGTTTTACATGGTGTGCTAGTAATATCTTGGATTAGTGTCTGGAATTGACATAAGGTAGTAGTCCATCCCAATGCTTGTGACAGAGTTCAATGCCTAAAATTTGATGTGCAAGAGTTCAATAGACATGTACATTTCATTTTGTTACGAATCGAAATTCATTTGAAATTTTTGTGATTCAGAAATTCGGATGTATCCAAATCTCTGAATTACAATAGTACTGAATTTCAACTAATCTGAAAAAAATTATAACAAAAACAACTAATTAATTTGTATTCATTAATTTCATTAGGATGACATGATCCGATAATTTGTGTCTTCTCTTAATGTTTGAAGATTCCAAAATAACATAACATCACAAAGAATGACCCAAATTGTTTCTGATCCATTCATTTTTATTCTAGTGATGGTAGCATGAATATTATAATGGTAAGGTGATTCTATTTGCCTTACCATTTTTCATTATTATAAAAATGCACTACATATGAAATGGAAACATATTGCAATAAATAAAGTCATGTATAAAATAAGATGATTCCTACTTACCGTGTTTGGGGCGGATGGAGGTGGATCCATCAGAACCTCTGAATCATAACATAATGAATACATCCAAAATTAATTGCAATCTATTTGTTATTTTAGAGTGCACTTGACTCCAGTTGATATTGTCCAATCAGCTCAATTCATTTCTTTTTGTGGGTTGGACTAGCAGGGATGGCTCAGAGTGCATAAGTAATCTCTGGAAATAACAGATTAAAATATTAAAATTAATATGGTCAATCTTCTGAAATAGCTTCCAAAATATGAATCAATTCAGAACAATATACAAAACATATCTGAATATAAGGAACAAATTCCGAAAATGAATCATTCTAATATAACGAATATGATGAAACAAAATGATTTATGTAACAAATGAACCTGTAACAAAAATGTTTTGGTCATGTACAGCTCAAGAGTTCAGTGTCTGAAAGAAGTGACTTATGAGAGGCCTGGCCATGAAGTATGCACAATACACTCTGCAGGTGCAACTGGTTGCAAATTATTGGTCTCCTAGACATTACCAAGTATTGATGAGGGACAAGCATGATTAGCTTAACTGACTAGACTTCCCAGTGTGAGGACATCCATGACAAAGTGCAACATAAATTATGCCACAGTCAGGGGCGGACTGACAACTCATGGGGCCCCCGGGCAATAGGGGATAATGGGGCCCCTGTATCCTTGCCCAAACTCAAAAAAGCCTATGAAAAAGGAACCAGGGGCATCTAATGGGGCCCCCTACTGACCCTGGGCCCTCGGGCAGTGCCAAGTTTCCAAATGGTCAGTCTGCCCCTGGCCACAGTGTTTCTTGATTATGGTTCTTAGTCTTGTGAACCGTGACATATAAAATATCTTGTGCTAAAGATGAGGTTAGAGTAAATGTGCTTTGGCACCATATGTGCTGGTACCATACAGTACTGAAATATCAGCACTTTGAACCTGCTGTATCATTCCATGCACTCTCTGGCCATCTCCTCTAGTATGTTTGCCATCTGTGACAGTCTTCTGTACATATACTGAATAATACGTAGGATCTTTTGGTGATATTAGGGGCCAGGTTTAAGGTCCCTCTATCCAATAAATTGACCACCACTGCTCCAGTGTCTGTTACGACTCTAACTCAGTATTTATGTTGGACTGTAAAACTGCACAATAGTTAGTTAAAGCACAACATCCAACACAATGATGACTACCTGCCACCTGGCCGTAGCATTGTTTTAAAGGTGTAGACATGATTGTTGTTCATTGTGTGTTTATTGGTTACTTCATTTTTTTTTTCTTTAGAGAGTGACTTCTTTTGATCCATGCTGGGGGTCCATTAATGTCCAGCAAAGTATGCCCTTCCTGGTTCTGAATATATAATTGTTTGCAAGTTTCCTGTTCTAGGTAATATGTTCATTGACACCAAGCAATTAATATCACTGCCGGGCTGGTAAAGGGACATGACACAGGAGATTAACAGAAACCTTTAGGGTGACCTTTTAGAGAAACTCCTTCAGACAATATCAAGTAACAGTCAAAAGCTGTTTCTTCGACAAATCTAACTGAATTCATAAGTGAATATATATTTAAAATACAAAGCTACTAAGACCTTGTATTAAAAAATGGCTGCATATGGATCATTTAGTATTTTCAACATGTATAACAAAATAACTTCCAACCTTATGGTAAGCAACCAAGTTTATTATTTTTATGCCAATTTTGTATGAATAGGTTTCAATTTTTATGATCCTGCTACTAGTGATAGGATTGCTAGTGTGACAATTTTGTATGAATAGGTTTCAATTTTTATGATCCTGCTACTAGTGATAGGATTGCTAGTGTGACATAGGCCTATGGGGTTTGTTCCTTACTTTAGGGCACTGGGTGAAACCATTTAATTCATCCTTATAAAAATTAAAGATAACTATACTCCAATCTGTTAAAGAAGGCAAAGCGGGCATGCTGCATATGATCAGACATATGTAAGAAACTATACAGTATAAACTATATAAATAATATAAACTGCAACCCTTTTTTCAAATAAACGTTTTCCAATAAGGTAAAGATATATTTTAAGGCCCCATGCACACAGGACATTTATCCAGTTCTCCTAAACACCTTTACTCCTGACAGCAGCGATTTGGTAGAAAAAACGCTTGACATGTGTAAATGTGTGTTAACATGTCTAGATGCGTTTAGGCGTATTTAGGTGTGTCAATCACTTGGGTGTTAATTGATTTCATTGGCTAGTATAATAATTTATTCCGGCCATTGAAATGAATTAATGCTTACGTGCTTGACACGGCTAGCGACAATTTGCGTTTAGACTTGTTTACACGTTTCAATTGTTTTTTCTACCAAAACTCTGCTGATCCCACATGGACACATAGGGATTGATTTACTAAAACTGGAGAGTGCAAAATCTGGTGCAGCTCTGCATACAAACCAATCAGCTTCCAGTTTTTTTTTGTCAAAGCTTAACTGAACAAGCTGAAGTTAGAAGCTGATTGGTTACCATGCACATCTGCACCAGATTTTGCACTCTACAGTTTTAGTAAATCAACCCCATAGGCTAACATGGAAGGGGAAAAAAAGGCCTGATGCCCCAAAAAGCAGCATTTTTAACACTCAGTTTGTATGTGGCCCAAAAGTGTCAGGTGCTTATCAGTTATCTGAAGGTAATTGGTAAAGTTATTTCCAATGAATTAAATTATTCTGTTATTATCAAAAGTAACACATTCATACCACTGCTACAATGCATGTTTTGTGAACTGCATACACCTTTACATTGTACCTGCAGTGCAACAGACCACAACTTCCAATAAAGCCCTAAGGGCACACTGTGAGCATTAAACATTTTTATTCTGCACTGGATCAACACCATCCACAGCAAGGGCACAGAGAATGCAATTATTTTCTTCATGCTTTGTTTACACTATAATGCTACCTTCAGGTGGGTTGCAGGGTTGTGAAAAAATGCAAACATGCTGAATCTTTCTGCAACACATTGGAGCTCACCAGTTTTTCGTATAGGAATGAAAGCAGTGTCACTTTAATATTTCAATACAGTTTTGCAAGGCAACACTCCTCACTGCTAGAGCACAAAGGACACTAGCGCACACTCCAAAACAAATCATGTGAATGGGCCCTAAGCAGGGGCGGACTGACAACTCATGGGGCCCCCAGGCAATAGGGGATCATGGGGCCCCTGTGTCCTTGCCCAAACTCAAAAAAAGCCTATGAAAAAGGTACCAGGGGCATCTCATGGGGCCCCCTACTGACCCGAGTTTCCAAATGTTCAGTCCGCCCCTGGCCCTAAGTGCCTTGTAAAGCTGGTACACAGCATATCAACACAGTATGGCAGACCAAGGTGCCATTTTGCTTCCTTAGTGGAGTCCTTATCTTTCTGGCCATTCGAAACAGAAACTGCCGGTCTTTTTTTTTTTCTTTTCTTGCCTGGGGAGTAAATCCCTATGCAGTGTGTACACATCAGTGTCCTGCTGGTCTAGATATTATCCCTGTTCTATTGGGTTGTACTTTTGTGTCCTTCTCCCCCTCTCTCTTTGATCATGGAGGTTGGATATGACCTTTTCACTCCCTGGTTTTTGGTACTCCATATGGTCATTTGCCTTAGGTTTTTGGATTAGTGCACCACTATTCATGGATATTTTATGGCAAGGTTCTTGAAGAAGTGCACAGTCCCAAAACAAGTCAATCTTCAGTGCCATACTTGACTTCATGTATTGTATGAGATCGTTACCATCTCAGATATGTAAAGCCATGCAAGCTATATTCAACAATATTGATGTAAATGATAATGTTCCTATAATTGCTTTTAAAGGCCTATACGTATATATATATATATATATATATATATATATATATATATTGTATCTATATAATAAAGTTGTATGTGTAATCCTTTAAAACAGTTGTGGATATGTCTCCATGTGGTACACTAAAGGTCTCATTGTTAGCCTTGCTCTCCTTTTCTCTTTATTCTAAAATGAAAGGTAATTCTAAAAGGTTTGAATGTGGTTTTCCTTCTTTGCTATGGCAGACTTACCTCCCAATGTGCCCTCCTCCAGCAATAAGATAGTTACACTCCCCCTCGTGGTTCCATTGCCACCGCTGCCATCTTCTCCCGACCTTTTTATATACACAGTATATAGCCAACCTGTTAAAGAAGAACTCCAGATTCCTAAACTGGCATTTCTTTTAATTTATAGTAAATGTACATTCAATGACACATTCCCTAAAATGTGAACTGATATGGGAACTTTTTTGTATGCATTTTGAATGTTATAAGTAGAATGGTTATTGTTCATGACTGATAATTAAAAGAGGTTACAAACGGCAAAACGTATGTGTATGGATTTTTCTGTTACATGTGGCTTTGGGATTATAGAAAAAAAAATACCTGCTATAAAGAAACTCAGTTTATTTATTAATATCAGGAGTGTCCAACCCGTGGGCACTGGCTGCGTGTGGCCCAAGGCAGCTATGAAAAATTGTAAACTTACTGGTACGTAAAAAATTTGATTTCTTTTTGGGGGGGGTTGTAAAAATCCATTTATACTTAGCAAACACATGCAGCCAAAGAAAAATTTTACACTGTCTCTTTATTGGTCTTTTATAAGTTTTATCTTCCTAAAGAAAAATCGCCCACTCTTCACAATCACTTTCTATTCATGTCATCATCAGTTTTTGGCAACCCCTATATTTGTGAGCAACCATTTTCAAGGATAAAGTACAAAAAGGGCAAAATTATAACCAAAATATCTGATGAGCACCTTGAGAATTAATTGAGAATTGCTCCTACATCCATCGAAAACAGATATTGATACGTTCATTTGTCCACAACAGTGTCAAATATCACACTAGTTTTATGTCACCCTCTTTTACTTTTACAAAAAAGAATATTACAAAAAAATGAAGTTTTAACAATAGGTACATTATCTATATCAGTGATCGTTAACTTGTGATCTGCCCGACTTTTTCTGCTCATCAGCTATCCTTATTTATAGTGTATTTTATGAGTGGCCCAAGACAATTCATCTTCTTCCAATATGGCCCGGGGAGGTCAATAGGTTGGCCACCTCTGATTCATATCACATTATTATAATATATTAAATTATTTATGCACTTTTTATTGTTATGTAGTTATTTCATTGCAAATCACTCTGTTTTTTAATTATTTTTATCCCAGATACCATAGGGCACACACAGTGTCAGTGATTAAAGATTACACCTCAATGTGATCCCAGAGCATAGGCGGATATGTGATATATACCCTCTACTATAGTGTTCATAAAATGTTCATGTACTCATTTGTCTTAACTGTTCATTACAAACCATCTTCTTTCTTGGATCAATGATATCTCAACTGGCTGATGAATAATTTAAAGGATATCAGTTACTAAAAGTGAAAATCTCAATTTTTTTTTTTAAATAAGTACTTCTCAGTCTTAAAATCTTCAGATAATGGGTTCACTTAAGAATATTCACTGCTACAAAGCAAAAGGGAATGGTGTTTTTGTTTCACTCCATTCATGTTATTTCTTGTTCATTGTAAGCGACAGTGATAAGGAGTATATGAACTGGATACACATTTGAAAAGGAACATGTGAACCTTAAAGTAAACCTTTTAAAAATGAGGCAAAAAAAAATAAAAAAGCACATGATGAAAAAATAGCAGAGAATACCTATAGTGAAAACAGCATTTCAAAATGATCAATACTTTGTATCCAGAGATTTACTTATCGCTGAAGCTATACAAAAACCTGGACTTTCAGGTAGGCAAAGAGGTAGAAAGGGTGGGACCAAGCTCCAATAAACAGGAAAAATCACAATTTGCATATAACGTCAATTGTTTGTGTGTATGAATCGACTGATTTTTGCTGAAAGTAGCTTCTGCTTATGTCATTTACAGTATATCATAGATTGAATTAATCATTCTTTCAGCATAACAGCTAGGCAATTAGCTTTTTCAGAAAGAGGTCAGTAATGGCAACCTTTATATTTCTTTTATGACAGATTTGCATCTTCCTGTCCAGCACAATTTTAATATTTCTCACATACATGTTAAAACCAGCATTTTTTTGCTAGATAATTACTTGAAGCCCTTATATATTTTCTGAAGGAAAAGACTCTGGAGAATAAAATGGCTGCTGTTGCAATTTTGTATGTCGCACTATATATTTGTGCAGCCATTTATCAAGCACAAATTTCCAAGAAAAAAAGGGGAAGTTCTGCTTTACGTACTGGTGCCCCGCTCCCGTGAGGGTTTGGCACCTTTGAAGCGCTGTGGTAGTTCATTCATTCTTCTTGTCAGTATATTTGCTTTCTTGTACATCCCGTGCAGGCAAGCAGATATACTGACAGATCTGCAGAAGACCTTTATGCCATCAGTGATCTTCTGATCACTGGAACAATGCTTTCCAGGCTCCTGCAGACAAAAAAATAAATGCACATTTACCTGCAAAAAAATGTGCATTTATTTATTTTTTTTTCTAAAAGGTGAACTTATCCTTTAAGCATCACTTTTAAAAGCAAGGTAGCAAGGACCATAGATTTCAAAGCCAATAAGGAAAATAGTTTTTTCTTTTCTGGTTGACCCTGGAGCAAAAAAAAAATTAATAATGGCAAAATTAAAGAGACATGTAACTGTGGATATGCACAGCTGCCTTGCATTCCATGCAGATGTCACCAGATGTAGTCACAAGAGCAGCTATGACAGCCTACAATGCAGAATTTATTGGTGTTTATAATATTCATGAAACAGCTGTTAAGAGTAAAAATCATAGACCCATAAAATCCAGTCCTAATTAAATGTAGGCTTCGTTTGGACTAGCAGTTAAGGGGTGTTTAAAATGTGTTGCTTTATTAGCACCCTCAAACCACCCCCCTTAAGCTGCAATGGCTGCAAAAGGGGGTGCTCACATGCTGTAGTCACGATGCTTCACTTCATGCCCATGGCAAGCACTAACCAGCATGTTGTGATCAGCGAGCAGCAAGCCCACCAAATGCAACCCATTTAATCAAATAGGGAAGCAACACAAATGCAACACAACTGCGTGCAATACATGCAGCTGTGGAGTGTTTTTTCAGTAAAAATAGGTTAAAAAAAGGCGGTAAGGATTTCTTTTCAGAGGAGCAGAAGGTTTAGATGCCCGTCTAAACCTAGCCTAACTAACAAGATAATCCGCTGTTATATTTTCTGCATCTACTGATAATAGGGCAGACTTCGCGCCTCTGGCCGATCCTGAGGGCAGCATTCTTTATTAGCCTGAGGTATCACATCTTGTTTAGTCAGCCCTGACATCACTCCATTTCTGTGTTCATCATTCTACATAATGTGTTATGTAATTAGCAGGACTAAAGAGGTTATATACTAAATCAGCCAGTAATCATTGAGCTGTCATCAGTTTAGTAACAAGAAAGAAAAAATCCTGCTTGGACAGTTCGAGGTTAGACTGATCCAAGCCAGGCTATGTAGGGAATGTGGCTTTATCAACACAAAGCAAAGGGATAGTTGAACCGATTTTACAGTGTGAAACTCATATTCAACTGTTAGGCCCTCTTCACACTGACGGCCCAATCCGGTTCATATAATGTATAGTCCATCGCTTTAACCTATGTCCACAGTTCAATTCCACAATCACAAAAACATTCCATGTTAGGATTTACTCCATTCTCCTTATGCTCTCACCAGATGCTGAAGTCAATCAAACCCTTCAATCATTATGTGTATTTTTCAGGCTCTCCTCTTCTCCCCAAAAGACCACTCCGTGCCTCTCACCATGTAAAAGTATATATAAAATCACATATAGTGTATTATCTTCCAATGTAATGTTAAACTAATATTAATTACACTCACATGAAATAAATAAATGTATAGTGTGCAAAACTTATCCACCACATGAAAAAATCCAGTATCCGCCACCCCTACTCTTGCCCTCACTCCCAAGGTTTCTTGTATATATACAAAATAACCCTCCGCAATTCTTCCCTTCTTCTATCTTCCAGATGGGCTCACCATAAAAGAAAATGCTCATATAGTGTAGTATCATTGAGTAAAAGTGAAATAGTTACTTGACCACATATACTCACATTCTAAATAAATATAATCACCCCAAATATGTGTGCCATTCACCTTAGTGCTTTTCACACTCCACTCCCTTCAGACAATGCACCTTACCAGATGTCCTTCCAAACAGCGCAAATAAGAATTCAAGGGAACGCTGTTTCCACTTCTGCACTTCCCGGAATCACTATATCTCCATGTATGCACAAGCCATGTGGGATCAAACAAAACTGACCATAGTGCAGTAAAATCTCAAAAACAACCTTCTTTATTATCTAAAATGCATGCTTACAGTGTAAAAACTGCCAGTATACGGAACCTGGTCCGAGACATTATCAAAATAGGCCGCCGCTAGACTTCTGGTTAGCGTCTGACATCACTTTCTGACCCATTTCGTCATTACAACTTCTTCATAGGATGTGCACGTCAGACCAGCAGGTCAGCTCATTTAAAACCTATTTTCGCCCTCACTCACAAGCCGTCAGCCATTTTTAAAAGAGTAACCATATCACTCCATCAAACTAATCACTGTACCAATTATTCATAAATGCCATTAAATTAGAATAGGTGAACATCCTATATTACAGTGCATCCTATCCCAAACTCTATACTTAAAGGAGAGAGCTAATTATGGTGTCCTTTTATGAAACAGAGATCAGCGGCAATCCTAAGGATCGGTGCTGATCTCAGATCATTAGTGGTTTAGGAAACAGAGATGATCAGCGTAGAACATGTTCTCCACTGATCATCTCAGCACACAGACTGCCGGTGTATGAAGGAGCGATGTCAGCCCTTCATTGGTGATCTGTGTTCTCCCTCCAGATTCTCCAGGCCAGAGCTGGAGAATCAGGGGAACCGCAAACGATGTTTGACTGATCTCTTACTGTAATCTCGCGAGATTGCAGTAAAAGCAGCCATTTTATAGCATTCAAAGCATTTTTAGATCGCTTCTCTCTTCATTTGAAGAAGTGATCTACACCACTTCATAAAAAGGCATTCAGAGGAGAACTGTCTCCTCTAAGAATGCCGGAGAACCGAGCAGCGTTCATTTACCACTGCATGTTAAAAGGACACCTATCTCAGTGTGCACTTCCCAATGGTGAACAATATACTGTATATGGCGCTCCCTCTATTCCCACCAATGTACTTTATACTCCCCAATACTCCCTCCAAAGGCCTAATTGATAATAACTATTACTCCTCTAGGGAGAATAAACTAAAATAAATAAATCCCTCCCTCCAACGACAGATAATATATAAAACTCCCTCTATTCAAGCCAATACACTCCCCAATACTCCCTCCAGAGGCCAAACTGATAATTATTCCTCCTCTAGCGAGAATAAACTAAGAAAAATGGATGCGTCACCAACAGTTTAAGTAAATTAAATTAAATATTCAATAAAATTATTAAATAGAATTAGCCTACTATTAGTCTTTTCTTAACCAAGGATAGTTAATAATCTCTTAAGGTGAAATTCCAAAACCCTTATTCCTCAAGAAATTTTTAAATATATGAAACCCAGGGGGCTTAATGTGGAGCTGGATTTAAACTGTTTTACTTCTGACTTTTAAGGAATTATAGGAGTGATATTGTTAATATGTATTAGTACATATGATGAAGGGGCCATTTTACCATAATTGAGGTGGGTCCCGTAAATTGTTCCATAAACATAGAAGGAACTTTGATCGGAGTTTGGTCTGATAGATGAATGAATGGATTCATTAATAAGAGAAAGGGAATGGGGGTTGTCATTGAGGAATAAGGGTTTTCCAGCATATCAGATCAGCTGACAATCAGATGGAAACGTACAGGTGGTCCGTTTCCGTTGAACCACCCCGTAGAAAACAGTGAGCTGTGTCTGTGTCTGCTCTGAAGCAGCAGAGCGGACACAGACCTGTCATTCTCCTGCTCAGTGGGGATCAGCGGACAGATCCATTGCTGAGCAGCCAGATCCATTCACAGGTCTGTCTCGTCTGAAATAGGCCTTAGATTTCCACTGGAAAACCTAATCTTTCACTAAGCTAGAATTTTTCTTGTGGTAATAACTATCATCCAAAGTTTGTTTTAAGTGTACACAAATCATACCATGCAAGATCTGCGTGTGAGTGATCAGTAGAACATACACTCACTGGCCACTTTATTTGGTACACCTTGCTAGTATCGGGTTGGACCCCCTTTTGCCTTCAGAACGGCCCTAATTCTTCGTGGCATAGATTCAACAAGGGATTGGAAACATTCCTCAGAGATTTGGGTCCATATTGGCATGATAGCATCACGCAGTTGCTGCAGATTTGTCGGCTGCACATCCATGATGCGAATCTCCCGTTCCACCACATCACAAAGGTGCTCTGTTGGAGTGAGATTTGGTGACTGTGGAGGCCATTGGAGTACAGTGAACTTATTGTTATGTTCAAGGGGTACTAAGGGGCCCAAAGTGTGCCAAGAAAATATCCCCCCACACCACCACCATTATATCACCAGCCTAAACCGTTGATACAAGGCAGGATGGATCCATGCTTTCATGTTGCTTACACCAAATTCTGACCTATCATCTGAATGTCGCAACTGAAATTGAGACTCATCGGACTAGGCAATGTTTTTTCAATCTTCTATTGTCCAATTTTGGTGAGCCTGTGCAAATTGTAGCATCCGTTTCCAGTTCTTAGTTGACAGGAGTGGCACCTGGTGTGGTCTTCTGCTGCTGTAGCTCATCTGCTTTAAGGTTCGTTCAGAGATGGTATTCTCCATACCTTGGTTCTAACAAGTGGTTATTTGAGTTCCTGCTGCCTTTCTATCATCTTGAACCAGTCTGTCCATTCTCCTCAGATCTCTGACATCAACAAGGTATTTTCATCCACGCAACTGCCGCTCAGGGATACTTTCTCTGTTTTGGACCATTCTCAGTAAATCCTAGAGATGGTTGCACATGAAAATCCCAGTAGATCAGCAGTGTTTGAAATACTCATCAGTCCGTTCCACGTTCATAGTCACTTAATCCCCTTTCTTCCCCATTCTGATGCTCGGTTTTAACTTCAGCAAGTCATCTTCACCACTAGATGCCTAAATGCACTGAGTATCTGCCATGTGATTGGCTGATTAGCAATTTGTGATACCAAGCAATTGAACAGGTGTACCTAATAAAGAGGACAGTGAATGTATATTCATATTATCACTATAAATCCTTCAAATAACTCTGATATATACAATAAATGATAAAATATAATATCATGAGTTCAGGGCTGAAAGGGGTTATACACTTCCAAATGTTTTTGTAGTTTTTCACTAGGTATTAGTGTAGTTCCCTGTGTTGTTTGTTTGCCTTAACTTGTAATGATGGGACCACCTATTGCTACAGCTAACTTGTGTCTATTCACCAGAGGGACAGGCAACTTCTTGTTCTGGATCATAAAGCGTCCAGTGCATAATTCACCATTTGCTCTGTGTTGCATCACAAATGTGGGAGTGTTAATGTGATGAAACATATCTCTACCAGCATGGTGAGATCTCTGTTAATTGCTCTGCCTGTTTGTGTCTGTGTCAGATCTATTTACTGTATAGCTCCCACCTGCAGAGCACGAGACTGAGAGACCCAGGGATTGTGGGGGATGTTGTTTCTTCACAGGAAATGTTAGTTCTCAGACTATAGACAGAGGTCATGCATTAACCTGTGCAGTGCCAAGCTGCATGCCTCATGTTTGAACACAAAAACAAACTTCTCACACCGGAATGTGAAGATTTACTCTGCCGAGACTTTGCGTACAGTGCAACAAATGGCACCATGAAACTGCACAATCAATTCACATCTTATTTAGGTGCAAAACACAAGATGCAGGTAAGAATACCTTTAAGTTAAATTAGAATTCCAACCTAAGCCTAACTAGTTTTAAAAATGCTCCCTCCCCTCTAAACACCTATGCTGGCTAACCTGTGTAAAAAAATCTGTATATACTTACCTATTTACTGCATCAGGAAGAGATGGAAAAGGGGGACGTGGGAGCATCACCAATGGCTGGGACATGGGAGCCTGTGGGTGACATCACTGGAATTTCCAGATGTTGTTGAGCTCTCTCCCTTCTTACCTGCAGCTGCCACTGACTGACACAAGGGATCACTTGCCTGGACTAGAAAATAGGCAAGCATCTTTTTTACACAGGTTAGTCAACATAGGTGTTAGGAGTGGGGATGGGACATTTTTCAGACTAGTTGGGATTAGGCTAGAATTCTACTTTAATGTTAAATCTAAATTAAATAATAAACCCTCAAATTTTTTTTTTAATTTACCTTATTGTGCACAATAAAATAAACATTCCCCACTAAACTATGTGTTTGAATTCTAATCCAAACACTTGCAGTTTACATCTTTCAATGCTGCTGGTTCCTGCTGTCTCAGCACTGCTTCCCTGAACGTCCGGTCTTCACGGGAAAGTGTTATCCCTGTACAGTTCAGTCTCAAGTCAAACCTTTAGCTTAAGGAAGGGAGGGGGAGGAGGAGGGAGTAGCAAAGGAGTGCCATGCCATCCTAGGGTATAGGGCTCGGTCCTTCTGCACACAGTGTAGGTAGACACAACACTAGTCCCTGCATGCAAGGATGACTCCATAGGATGTTGCAAGAGAAAAGAGTCACTGATACAGGAAACCTGTGGCAGTGCTTGCGGCACCAGCCTAAAATGGAAAATAGGCAAGGAATAAAATACAAAGCTGTGTACTCAGTAAGTGATTAAACAGTTGCTGATATTGGTTAAAAACAGAGGGTGTAAAATCACTTTAAGTCTAACACAAACATATTTTATTAGATTTAACTTTAAATCTCTATTTTACCATTATTGCCATAATCTCCTTTCTACCCATTCCAAAATTTCTTCAAAGTACTACATTTTCCAATTTAGAATATTGCAGGCTGTACTGCTTCTGTTTTGTTAGCAAGTTTCAGATCTGGGTCCCGCAATCCACTGCTTCAGCAGCTGTCAAGTGTGCTTACAATTAGTGAGGGAGATGGGAACAGTCATTAGGTAATTTATTTGTCACATACAAAATTCTTTAATGGAAAATCTATCAACAAAACATAAAGGTAGACTTCCAATTAAAAATAATAATTTTTTTGACAGCCAAAACAAATAGAGAAAAGAAAACATGTAGAACCAAAAAAAAGACAGTAGATGGAAATGCAATTATAATGAAAAAAACTGTGTAGAATGAATGCAGCCTTTATAATAAAGACCTACTGAAAGGTGGAGAGAAGATATCACCAAACATCACATGATGCTGAACAAGGCAGAGGTATTCCAGAAACTTGCACTTTTGAATCAATTAATCATGAATGTTTATATCTAAAAGCAAAAAGAAACAAAAATTCCCCAACAGTGTCTTATTGAGGGAAAGCATCAGCAATTGGCTAGGAAAATTCAAGTCAACTGATTCTTTATCCAAGACCTGATGGCTAAAGATAGACAGGAGAAGTCCTAAAGTGCCCATAGTAAGAATTATCTCCTAATCTTGCAAAACTCATCCTATGCCTTTGGGCAGCTAAAGTATTTATCATTCATTACAACAACATTACAAATGTTCCTTATTCACCAAGTTTTCACAGGGCAGACATCTATAAAACTTCTGTGCAGACTTCTGGGTGGTGAAATGCTAATGTGGAGTCAGTGGGAGAGTGACAAGCTGTCTGCTTTATTATGGAAATTCCATTGAGGGTTATTTAGCTAACCTTGGGTCAAGCCAAGATTCAGCCTCAGTGCACAAGGCATTCAAATGGTTTATCATGTTCAACACATTGCTGTGAATTTGGTCACTGTTTCTGTATTGCAAACAAACCTGCAATTTGTGAATTGACCCTCCAAAGGTGAAATAAGCTCTAATTTTCATGTTTGCCTTACCTACCTTTGTAAACACAGTAGAGGGTCCACCTGTCTTCCACTTATTGTTATACAGTCACTAAAACAACCCCTTATTATTTGCAAACATTCCATTACTTCTCTAGCACAATAATACAAAACTTGACTGAGAATAAGTAAATGGCCACACAATGTCCATTTATAGCCCATCTTTATCAAAACATCATCCCATATATGCTTATATGTACCATGAGGCTCACCATACCCTAAAATAAGCTTTGGCCTGGATTCTAGGCAGCAAAAATAATTACCTATACTTGTATAAATGTCCCATGGCCATGTGAACAAAAGTAAGATTGGAAAACAAAGTGTCTTATGTAACAAACGTTGTAGAGGAGTTTGTGCATTTATTAGATTGAAAGTCCTGAAGGTGAAAAATGCCTTTAATTTAAAGTGATCTTATGGACCGGGCTCAGGATAGTCATATTTGGCCCAAAATAAGAGTATTCTGGCTATCACTTGCAACCATCCGATGGTACAAAGTAAAAAAGTATGATAAAGACCATCTAGGCCATATAGTCCCAAAAAATAGTTTCCAATATCTATATTGCGATTCTCTCTTCCATAGTGAAACACAGGAAGTCTATAATACTTCTGACTATTACAGAAGTTATCACCTTTAATAACCATTTCCTTCTTTAATTCATGTATGCTAAAGCCCACTTGATGATACCTACATTTCTAAAGTCTTGGAACCTTTGGATCATTGATGATACAGTAGTAGTCAGAAATTACCATAGACACTCTACAATTGCAGATTTCTCCCATAACATGCCCAGTAAGACACCTTGTTGTGATATGTACACACTTTGGGATAGATTTACTAAAAGTGGAGAACTCAGAATCTGTTGCAGCTGTGAACCATAGCCAATCAACTTCTAACTTCAGCTTGTTCAAAAAAGCTTTGACAATAAAACCTGGAAGGTGATCAGTTACTGTACTATTCAGGACTGCACCAGATTTTGCACTCTTCAGTTTTAGTAAATAACCCCCCACTGTCTACCTGCATTTTGCCTTGTTGACTATTTATTGTTAGTACCTTTACTGATTTATACACATCCTACACAATATCTCTTTGATTATAATCTAACCCAGAGGTGGGCAACCTGCGGCTCTCCAGCTGTTGTGGGACTACATTTCTCATGAGGCATTGCAAAGAACGGAAGTTACAAGCATGACTCTACAGGTCCCATGAGACTTTGTAAAACTGACAGTTACAGCTATGACTTGCAGAGGTATGATGGAACTTGTAGTTCTGCAACATCTGGAGAGCCACAGATTGCCCACCCCTGACCTAACCTATCCTGACACAGCTTACATATTTGTTTTCATGTATTTGGATTCCTTCTTTAACATTTCTTGGATTTATTGTAATTTTCTACTTCATAGTATTGCAACTCTGAAATAAATATTAAAAAATTATTGTTAAAAAAAGTATGATAATGACAAATTCCAATCTTTGGAATTATTTTTCTGACACGTTGCAATATATTTGTGCGTCCTAGTGCCAATCTCTCGATTACAAAATACTTGAATAATGTTGGCCAGCTTGGACAGCAATCTAAGTGCCGGGAGTTTGGAGATATTTTATTACCAATGCTAGTGAAATGTCTACTCATGTAAGGGCAGCCTTGTAACGTGGATCTTTCAGTTTGCTTGAGTGGTTTTAAATCTGAAAACATTTAGTCTTGGTAAAAAAATATTTATCAAAGAGAACCATACAATCGTGAGATTGATAATCACCATCAACAACCATTCTTCCTCTTTACACTTCACATTAAAGAGTTAGGCCGTGTGGACTTCATATTTCGGGTTTGATAGATTGCTGGCAAATTGAGTTGATAACCTGATTCTTTTATCCCTTAGGGTCTCCTAAGCTGACTTCTCCACACTGTGATTTCTCAGCCTTAGACTGAGTCTCACACTGCCTGTTAATTTTTTCTACAATATAGAGAAGAAGAGTGAAATCCTGTTGTTAAATACCATGGTAAGTGAATAGACCTGGCAGCTCCAGCAGGTGCAAAGAGCTTGCTACCAGATTCCCTCGGATCAGATATTGGCAATTCATTAAATAAATGGCATGACTATTGTAAGACCCTTTGTGCACTTCTTTTTAGTATATGAACACAAAAAATATGTTGAACATTGCTGTTGATCTTCTCCTGTACACACAATCAAAACTGGTGGATACTGTATTAAGCCAAACATTTCCAATTAAGCTCATTGATTTCATAACCGACTAACCCAAGGTTATTGGTTGCAAACATTTCTCCATGAAAATGTCAAAATAATTAACACCAAGCAAACTAGGTCCTTTTAGAGACAATTATTCTAGAAACTGATACTCACGTGCCTACTCAAGTCTATTGGAATATATCTTGTTTAAATCTTTAGTCAAATAGTTTTGTTTTTTTTTCCTTTTCTTGATATATTCAAATAATCTGGAGAGTGCAGACCTTAGGCCAAGAGCAGAAGGACACCCAGGCCTTTTCTCTCAGTTTTATGCCTTTCAATAAATCAAAGCTGTTGCTTTGTGGCAGGCCTCTGTTATCCTTAATACTCAGACAAACAGCCTGTCTATTAGGGTCTATTCAATCTATTGCCAGGGATGGGAGGTGAGAGGCAGGCAAATCGGTCCATCAACCCTGAAAATACAAGTAAATCAATTAGAAAAGCAAGCATGAAGTCAATATTCATTGCATCAGGCAAGGATTGTGCCAACAATGAAATCATAATGAGGAGATTTACAAAGGCAGCACATTTAATGATATGTTTTAAAAGAGCTACTGCACTTGTGATGTGTGGATGTGACTGGCAAACATGCATGGGGCATATGGGGCGTTCTTCCTTTGGGATTTGGCCTCATCCCCCACCATCTGTGCAGGGGGCAGAAGGCTCCCTGACTAACTAAGGGAATCTCACCAATCCCATCAGCCCCATGGAACTCTAACCCAAGCAGCTTCATTCCAATTAACAAGAAGCAGTCTGTTATAGAAACACTGATATGTATATAATGCTGTCGTTTTCTGATATTTAAAATAAAAATATAAAAATAGTACAAACCCTAAAAATCACTAAATACATGTATGTTATTCATAATTTACCCATTCAGTGCTTTCTCATGTATTAATGGAAATATTGCTTGTAAAATCAATTGCATGGTCAATTGTTTGGATTAAAGGAGAGTTTAATGAAGGAAGAAAGAGAGAAAGAGAGAGAAAGAGAGAAAGAAAGAAAATTGTTACTCCATCATAAAATAAAATTATGAAATATAAAAGGTTTATTAGTTACATGCTACAAAAATAAATGCACTATATAGTTGTTCATTCCAGCTATAACAAAAGTGCATGCCCATAATTTCATCTGGAGCTTTATTTCTGGCTTTCCCAAGCAAACATAAATTTTTTAGGACAACACCTGCATTCACTCAAGCCATCTTTATTGCAGCACATCTTTATATCTTGTTTTGTTAATAATCCATTTTTGCATTGGTAGCTAAGGTGTTGTGAATAAAGTTCTTTGCTATCAAAAGTCAGAATCAGAAAACCTAAAACCATTGGCTTCACATAAATTGCAGTAAGTGGTTTATTCTCGTGTAGTTTCACTAAGATGCTACTGATTTCATATTTCACCATTTAAAATATTTCAAACAAAATGAAAGCTGCAATAGTAAATGTAAAGATTTTGCCATGAATTTAATAAATGGGTTGTTAACATTTAATTTAAATAAAAACTTTTATATGCGTAGCTTTTAATAGTTGTAACAAATTGTTTTATTGGGGAAGAAATTTAAAAAAGTTTATTAAGGAAGGAATAAAATTTTAAAAATACTATAATCCTGCATGGATTTGTATGTTAAAGACAACCAGTGACTATTAGGCTTGTGTGAGAATGTAATATTCAGTCTTGACTTATTACAACTGCAAGAAAGATTTACAGTAAATAAGATGAAAGCCGGCAGTCCACCATGGAACTGTACAAATCTATTACTGTAGACAGGGTAATATATCCAAATAGTGAAACTCCAGTAACGCGTTTCAGCCAAAAGAGGCCTTAGTCATAGCCCTGACTAGCTATAATTAAGGCCTCTTCTGGTTGAAACGTGTTAGTGAATTGCATTCTTTGGATATATTACCCTATCTACAATAAAGTGATTTGTATAATTCCGCAGTGAAGGGCCAGCTTTCATCCTACATGTGTCATACATGGCTTACAGGATCTTTAGCCAAAGCACCAATCCTCCTCACGGCTCCTATGGTGCACCTGGGATGAACGCGGTGAGTCTATTTTGTTGAATGAAAGATTTAAATTTGCACCTTTAATTCATTTTGTTTACTCTGTCAGACGATAACTTTCAGAGCTGAGGATTGTGAATAAGAGTATTATACAGTATAACTTTTCCTTCAAAAAATCCTTCTGCTAGTTCCCCCTAGTTTGAAGCAACCCTGTCACGTTCTTAATTCTAATACCTGTAAAGAAAATATTGAATACTTACTTTCCTGCCACTCAAACTGGTCAAAGCAGTGTTCAGCAGCAGGGGACGTAAGAACTCTTTTCTTTACAATTATAAGCTTGCTATAAAATATTGATTATGTGACAGGGTTGTGTAACGTCTATGTAAACCCTCACCTCAAATAGCCCATACAGTTTGACATAGAAATGAAAGGCAAAACATTTGTGTATAGATATAAAAATGTTATAAATACCTTGTTTCCTTTTTTATAAGTGATCACATACCCAGAGAGGTGAGAGTGGAGAAACAGCAGCACAGTGGTATTCCCAGTGAATGGCTGTGCAGGAAGGCATGTAAGGACAAGCCTGATCATTGAAGAAGAGCAGGCTGAGTTACCAGCACAGCCAAAACACTGACCATGCTGTAATCTCATGCCTAGTGTGGTCAGTTTTTCATAGGAAATCAGAGGGACTGGCAGGAACACCAGGGATTTCACACAAAGGAAGAAATACAAAGAGAACGAGTACATGGTACAGGAAGCACATATCAGGAAAGTGAAATATTGTGTTTACATATTCTATAAAGAAATAGGAGGAGGCCTCTAACTGTGGCACACTTTTATTTTCAGCAGTATCTATTGAAATTCGGGGCCATTTATATATGAGATAAAAAGAACTTTTGTCCCTAGTCCCCCTAGGAGATATATGTGGAATGTCTATTTGTTGCAGAGATAGCCAAGGCAACAGATAAAATGTTTAAAAAAGAAAGGCCTCTTTTTATCAATTTAGGGACCAGTGTGTTGCTGCAATTGCCTTACCTACTTGTGTCTTAAATGGCCCCGCTGAAATTATGTGGTTTCTTCTCTCTCTCCGGTGTACATTCTCCTAGCTGCATCCAGGTATTATTATTAAAAGAACTGGGCAGATTTGATCATGAAAAAACGGAGCAGCACATCAAAATTAAATTAGGAATTCCAAAAAGAGCTTCTATGGTCCTTATAAGCTCTTTTTGCCTTCAGGTATTTGTCATGTATACAACCCAGCAACCATTAGCATCTGGCTCAGCTTCATCAGAAGATTCCCAGCTTCAACGGGGCCACCTGGGTTTATGCATTGCCACCCCAAGTCCCATGTTGCTGACATGGATGTCTGTTAGTATGCTTACTCTCTTTGTGACGGTTCCATTCATAAAAGAGGTGATTGAAGCCTGTCAAACATGCAGGATATAGAAGGCCAAGTGTTGTCTTGGCATTCTGTGAAGCAGCTGTATAGAAGTGTAACACAGAGGTACACGTTATATACAAAATATACCTATTTTGAAAAAAACTAATTCAGTTACAAATGATTTTCTGGTCATTAGAGCACATAAAAAGAAAAACCTTGGTATACTTATTTATTACAGGCACTTCTATAGTGCCATCAATTTACGCAACACTTTATATATACTGTATATTGAACATTCTTAGTCTCTATCCCTCAAGGATTTTTATTTTTATTACAGGTACTTATATAGCACCATCAATTTATGCAGTGCTTTACATATATATTGTACATTCACATCAGTCTCTATCCCTCAAGGAGCTTACAATTCAAGATCCCTAACCCACATCCATACATACAGGTGCATCTCAATAAATTAGAATATCATCAAAAATTAATTTATTTCAGTAATTCAAAAAGTGAAACTCATATATTACATAGATTCATTACACACAAAGTTATATATATGTATATCAAGCATTTCTTTCTTTTAATTTTGCTGATTATGGATTACAGCTAGTGAAAACCCACAATTCAGTATCTCAGAAAATTTTAATATTACATAAGACCAATAAAAAAAGGATTTTTAATACAGAAATGTTGGCTTACTGAAAAGTATATCCATGTACAGTATAGTATGCACTCAATACGTGGTCGGGGCATCTTTTGCATGAATTACTGCATCAATACGGCTGCCAGACTCATTCACCTTTCCAACCGCTCCGTTTCTGCCACCCCCCTCTGCCAATCCCTCCACTGGCTTCCAATTGCGCAACGGATCAAATTCAAAATCCTAACACTGACGTACAAAGCTGTCCACCATACTGCCCCGAACTACAAGACTGACCCAATATCCAAGTACCGCCCAGCACGCACACTCCGCTCCTCACAAGACCTCCTTCTCCCTAGTTCCCTGGTCTCCTCCTCCCATGCCCGCCTCCAGGACTTCTCCAGGGTGTCACCCATCCTCTGGAACTCCCTGCCCCAACCCATCAGATTATCACCTACTCTCCTCTCCTTTAGGCACACCCTGAAAACCCATCTCTTCAGGGAAGCCTACCCCACCCCCTGCTAACTTGCCGACCTCCTCCACTCTTCCTACCACTCCATCCCCCACAGCTATCTCCTCCTGTGCCACCATCCCCTCTCTCCTAGATTGTAAGCTCGAAAGAGCAGGGCCCTCAATCCCCTCATGTTTTGCATTGTATTGGTATTGTTCTGTCACATGTTCTGTTCCCCTTTGTAATGTACAGCGCTGAGCGAACTATTGGCGCTTTATAAATACCGTATAATAATATAATAATCAATACAGGGTGGCATGGAGGAGATCAACCTGTGGCCCTGCTGAGGTGTTATGGAAGCCCAGGTTGCTTTGATAGCGGCCTTCAGCTCGTTTGCATTGTTGGGTCTGGTGTCTATCATCTTCCTTTTGACAATACCCACACAGATTCTCTATAGAGTTTAGGACATGTGAGTTTGCTGGCCAATCAAGCACAGTGATACCATGATCATTAAACCAGGTATTGGTACTTTTGGCAGTGTGGGCAGGTGCCAAGTCCTGCTGGAAAATGAAATCAGCATTTCCGTAAAGCTGGTCAGTAGAGGGAAACATGAAGTGTTCTATAATTTCCAGGTAGAGGGCTCCTCTAACTTTGGACTTAATAAAACCCCGTGGACCAACACCAACAGATGACATGGCTCCCCAGATCATCACTGATTGTGTAAACTTCACACTGGATCTCATGCAACTTGGATTCTGTGCCTTTCAAATCTTCCTCCAGACTCTAGGACCTTGATTTCCAAATGAAATGCAAAATTTACTTTGGACCACTGAGCAACAGTCCAGTCCTTTTTCTCCTTAGTCCATGTAAGACTCTCCTGATGTTGTCTCTGGTTCAGGGGTGGCTTGAAACAAGGAATGCGATAGTTGTAGCCCATATTCTGGATATGTCTGTGTGTGGTGGCTCTTGAAGCACTGATACCAGCCATAGTCCATTCCTAGTGAATCTTCCACAAATTCTTGAATAGCCTTTGCTTCACAATCCTCTCCAGGCTGCGGTTATCCCTGCTGCTTGTGCACCTTTTTTTTCCCACAATTGTTCCTTACACTCAACTTTCCATTAATATGCTTGGATACAGCACTCTGTGAACAGCCAGCTTCTTTAGCAATGACCTTTTGTAACTTACCCTGCTTGTGGAGGGTGTCAATGACTGTCTTCTGAACAACTGTCAGGTCAGCAGTCTTCCCCATGATTGTGTAACCTACTGAACCAGACTGAGAGACCATTTAAAGGCTCAGGAAACCTTTACAGGTGTTTTGAGTTAATTAGCTGATTAGAGTTTGACACCGAGAGTCTACAATATTTAACTTTTTTTACAATATTCTAATTTTCTGAAATACTGAATTTTGGGGTTTCATTAGCTGTAAACCATAATCATCAAAATTAAAAGAAAAAAATGCTTGAAATATAACACTCTGTGTGTAATAAATCTATATTATATACGAGTTTCACTTTGTGAATTAAATTAACTTTCTGATGATATTCTAATTTATTGAGATGCACCTGTACACATATTAGAGCCAATTTAGACAGGAGCTAATTAAGCTCTTTGGAGTGTGGGAGAAAACCGGAGTATCCAGAGGAAACCCTGAATTTGAGCTAATAAGAAATGTACGCAGTTTCCTATCTTATATCTGTGCTGGAAGTTTGATCTGTAATCACATAAACTGGTATATGTTGCTTTGTGTATATGTTGCTTTGTGTATTTAAATCAGTATTAAACCCTAAGTCAAAAATGTAATATATTGCAGCTTAACAACCATTAGATGTGGTGGGTGCATTAGTTTACTTTTCTTTGTCTTTCTTCACTCTGTTTTCACTTTGTGATCTGGCCAGTAACACACCTCCTGTATTAGTGAAACATCAATGAATGAGCACATTAGGCAACTGTGCTTCCAGCATTGTCAGTCTGGGGAAGCACAGACTGACAAGTAAATATATTATCAAATTTAAATACAATAACAAACTGAAATAAAATCCAGCTCAAACTTTTTAATCAGTTACAGCAACACTTATTTTTCCTTCTGGGATAAAGGTTTTCCATAAATAAATAAAAGCTGATCATTTTAATCTCCCTTGTCAGTGTTAAATGGTTTGTCTCATTTATGTAAACTGACACACAGGCAGCACAGTAGATAAATGGTTAGCACTTCTGCCTGGCAGTACTAGAGTCACTGGTTCAATTCCCAACCCCGGCACCACCTGCCTGGAGTTTGCATGTTCTCCCTGTGCCTGTGTGGATTTCCTCCAGGTACTCCAGTTTCCTCCCACACTCCAAAGACATTCTGGTAGGTTAATCGGATCCTGTCTAAATTGGTCCTAGTATGCATATGTATGAATGTAAGTTTGGGACCTTAGATTGTACACCCCTTGAGGGTTAGGTACTGATGTGAACATACAATATATATGTACAGTAAAGCACTGTGTAAATTGACAGTGCTATATAAGTACCTGAAATAATAAATTCTGCTGGAGAGCTTGTGCTTTTGAATACCAACAAACTTGCTGGCTGGATTACTAGATGAAAATAGAAGAAAGAAAGCCTACAAAATGAAATGAAGACAGCCATCACATCTAAGAAAATGTAAACTGCAATATAATAAATGTTTACTTTTGAGTTTAATACCGTTTTACGCATATGTGTCAACAAGAGTTTAAAAAAAATGATGTACACAGTCTATTCAAAATTACATTAAAGCAGTTTTAAACCCAAAACAAGAAATATTATATATATATATATATATATATATATATATATATATATATATATATATTATATGTGGTGGCTGCACTAGTTTTCTTTTTTTTTGTCTTTTTTGCCTTTAGTTTCATCTGGTGATCTGGCCAGTGACACACTTCCTGTCTTAGGTTGCCCACTCTGTGGATGAAGAAGCAATGGATACACCTTTGAACAGCTGCATTGTCAATCAGGGAAGAGGGTAGTGTTAGACGTACTGGCAGATTTAGGTAGACTTGGTTAACAAGCTCAAACCAAACCCCAGCTACCACCTTTTAAGCAGTTATTGCAAGAGTTTATTTTTCCTTTTGGGATAAAGATTTTACATAAACACATAAAAGCTGACCACTGTAAGCACCCCTGTCAGTGGTAAATAGTTTGTCTTAACCCTATAATTGCCACTTTTACTGGACAGCTTAGTCTGTTAAAGAAAGTTAAAAAGTAACCAACCTACTAGCCAGATCACCAGATCAAAATAAAGAAAAACAAGTGTAAAAAGGGAAACAAATGCAGCCACCACATCTTGGTAAGCTGCAATTTATGCAGCTTACCAAGATTTAAACCATTTGCCATTTATTATTCTCAGAAAGTTAGCAAAAAGATCTTCTTGCTATGCTTACACTTCTGCCCTTAGCTGAGGCTCGGTTCACATCTGCGCAGGTTGCGGTTAATGCATCTTTCTGGTGCGTTTTTTAACTTACATTTTTTTATGCATTTTGCGGGGTTTTTTCCACTAGGGTTAGCAATAATTTTTAAGGTTAGAATGCTAACCCTAACAATTACCGCTAACCCTAACTCTAACCAGGGTTCGGGTTAGAGTTAGGGTTAGAGGCAGGGGCGGACTGACCATTTGGAAACTCGGGCGCTGCCCCGAGGGCCCGGGGTCAGTAGGGGGCCCCATGAGATGCCCCTGGTACCTTTTTCATAGGCTCTTTTGAGTTTGGGCAAGGACACAAGGGCCCCATGATCCCCTATTGCCCGGGGGCCCCATGAGTTGTCAGTCCGCCCCTGGTTAGCGGTAATTGTTAGGGTTAAGGTTAGAGTTAGAATTAGGGATAGGGTTAGTGGTAAATGTTAAAGTTAACTTTCTAACCCTAAAAATGACTGCTAACCCTAACCCTAAAAACTACCGCTATCCCTAACCCAAAACTGTCAGACTTTCCTGTTGGCAAAGAAAAAAAAACCACAAAATGCATCAAAAAACACATAAACAAATACAACACTTGCATTTTTGGTGCAGTTCCATTGATGTCTATTATAAATGAAATGCAATCTGCTGCAGGAAAAAAAAATTGTTGACCGTTTTCAAAAAACACACCAGCTCAAAATGCACAGATGTGAACTAGATCCATAGGAAAAGATGTTATATGGACTGTAGTGCATTTCTAAAAACTTGAAAATGCACTAAAATCAACACTCAAGTGTGAACCAAGGCTTAAACCATTGCAAATATGGGTTCCATATTAACAATATTTTATGGAAGAAATGGCTTAGAATCTAAGTTTAGGCCCCTTAGTCCTCATATTTAACTTTTTCTTTTCTTATGGTTTCTTCCATAAAATTTTGCTACAATAATATAGGCTATAGGACTGCTCGTGATTACGGGAGTGGGAGTAATCCCATTTATATCTGGAAATCTTGCAGATTTATTTTCATATTAAAGGTGCCATGTTCCCTTTGTTTAAATCTCTCACAGTAAATGAAGACTTTATAGTACCAAGAGTAGAGTATAGTATAGTATTCAGAAGTATAGTACCATTTAGGTGGCCTCAACAGTGTTCTGCCACAGGAGTTAAATTAAAATGTATGTAGAGCTAAACTTTTTTTAGTATTTAGAGTATTTTTTAGATTAAGAAAAGGTTAGAACTCTATAAGGTTGGTATTGTTGTTAGTGCCTCCGCTGGGGTGCACTGGTATCAGGACAGAAGGTAACAGTAAATTCAATGTTTTACAGTTGTCAACAACACAGAAATGTAAATACAAGGGAAATCTTTCAATAGGGGCACCTGCCTAAGTGTGATTATTGTCTCCTCCTCCCAAGCTCATCTCCAGGACTTCTCCAGAGCCTCCCCCGTCCTCTAGAACTCTCTTTCCCCAATGTTTCCGACTATCGCCTACCCTGCCCACTTTTAGGTGATCTCTGAAAACCTATCTCTTCAGGGAAGCCTATCCTACCTTAAGCTGATAACGAAATCTTCTATTTCTCCTACAAGTCCATCCCCCACAGTTATTACCTTTTGTGCCACCAGCCCCTCCCTCTTAGATTGTAAGCTCCAAGGAGCAGGGCCCTGCTAACCCTCTTGTATTGAACTGTATTGTTGCTGTATTGTCTCCCTTTATATTGTAAAGCGCTGAGCAAACTGTTGTTGCTATATAAATCCTGAAGAATAATAATAATAATTTAGCAGGGCCCTCAATCCCCTCATGTTTTGCATTGTATTGGTATTGTTCTGTCACATGTTCTGTCCCCCTTTGTAATGTACAGCGCTGAGCGAACTATTGGTGATTTATAAATACTGTATAATAATTATAATAATTTAGATAATAAAAAAATATATAGATATTTCTATTAGGTTGGGGTGAATGTGACATGGAAATAGCTAAAATGACTTTTTGGGGGTTATTTATTAAAACTGGAGAGTGCAAAATCTGGTGAATTTCTGCATAGAAGCCAATCGGCTTCCAGGTTTTATTGTCAGAGCTTAATTTATTTATTTCAGGTACTTATATAGTGCCGTCAATTTATGCAGCACTTTACATATATATATTGTACATTCACATCAGTCCCTAACCCTTAAGGGGTGTACAATCTAAGGTCCCTAACTCACATTCATACATACACATACTAGGGTTAATTTAGACAGGAGCCAATTAACCTACCAGCATGTCTTTGGAGTGTAGGAGGAAACTGGAGTACCCGGAGGAAACCCACACAAGCACAGGGAGAACATGGAAACTCCAGGCAGGTGGTGCCGTGGTTGGGATTCAAACCAATGACCCTAGTACTGCCAGGCAGAAATGCTAACCATTTAGCCACTGTGCTGGCCAGATTGAACAAGCTGAAGTTAGAAGCTGATTGGCTACCATACACAGCTGCTCCAGATTCTGAGTGCACCAGTTTTAGTAAATATCCCCCATTATGTGCTATTATTTCTAAATTGTAAGTTAATTTAGTCTCAGAGAATTTCTAAACCCAAGTGGTGGACAGGAGCAATGCTTACACCATGGTGAATGACAACATGTTTTCACTTAATTATATAAGCCTTGAGCTTAACAAAATAAACCACTCAACAGAAAACCATCCAGAGAAAACTGTTATGTCCAGAGAGCAGCTGTGCAAATAGTTTACCTGATGGCGATGAGCATACAAATAGCCAGCGAGACATAATCAATGTACACAGCGATCACTTCTGCTTCATGTGTAGGGCTCCTGAGAGTTGTGAAATTCAAAAATTAGAGAATAACAACAACTTCACCGCTCTTTATGAGGTTCCAGCTCAACAATTTTTACTACTGGTCTGCTGCTAGTTCTCTAATATAGAAAAGTGAAGGATTTTGAAGGATTCCTGCTTTGTGTCAATTAAGCTACCTAGTCTACAAGGCCGTAGGGGTCAAGGCACTATCTGGAGTAAGATTTCTTAAGTGCAATGTGTGAGACACCATCTGACATTGTTTACAGATAGAGTCAGTCCTTTATTGACCAAAGGATATAGGTTAAAAGCATTTTCCTTTTTAGTTCAAAACTGTTAACCAGTAAGGTGATGCTCGAATTGACCTTAATAAAAAAAAAAATCATAGTAGGATGTATTCGTTTGTAGATATAAAATAATAAAGTATATTACATTATTCATTTTGTGATATAAATTAATTTTTTGCCAATTTACATATTATTAATATCAATAACAATTGTAATAGTTGTTTCTATTATTATTATTATTTTTAATTATTTTTATTACTTATTTATTTTGTAAGTGTATATAAACCCAAAAAATGCACTTCTTTTATATGCTACCCTTTGGTCTGTTAAAAATAACATTGAAAGCGTTTTGTTATATCTGTTCAATACATCTATTCAAAATATCCTTTGATCCTGCCTGGGTTTATAACTTCCTGTGCCGAATGTTATTAGTTAGGTTCCATTCACACTTCATGATTTGGAATCTCACATAGAATTGCATTGATTCTGCCCACCATTCCAAATTGTATTTATTTATTTCAGGTACTTATATAGCGCCGTCAATTTGTGCAGCACTTTACATATATATTGTACATTCACATTAGTCTCTATCCCTCAAGGGGTGTAAAATCTAATGTCCACAACTCAAAGTCATACATACACATACTAGGGCCAATTTAGACAGGATCCAATTAGCCTACCAGCATGTCTTTGGAGTGTGGAAGGAAACCCATGCAGGCACAGAGAGAATATAAAGACTCCAGGCAGGTGGTGCCGTGGTTGGGATTCAAACCAACAATCCTAGTACCGCCAGGCAGAAATGCTAACCATTTAGCCACTGTGCTTCCCTGCCCTGCCCAAATTGTGGGGCAATCACTTCACAACACGAGACACACGTTTGGGTACCATTAAAGGTGAACGCAATACAATTCTGCCATTTTTGTCATGCAATCATGGAAAAACGCAGCTTTAAAAATGGACCAAGTTGTCGCCCAAAAAGGAGCAGGATCTTCATGTTGGCCAACAAACATGCACTTGAGTGGGCTGGCCCTATGCACAATGCAGAATTGCGCTTTGAAAATTGTGTAGTGGGAACGATATGTGAACAGGGCCTTAGTATTGTTCCCAACTAAATCTGTATTCTCCAGAATACTTTATGTTATAAGGTGAGGACAGAGAAGTTGTTCTGTATTCATGAGACTCTTCCTGTCCTATGGTGAGAAAGCTGTTCCTCAATAGATAAGGCATGATGAATGCGTATTGCCACCCAAGGAGGGGAAATGTGTTACTGACAGGATCGCTAGATGGAAATAAAGGAAAACAAGTCTGAAAAAAAGAAAACTAATGCAGTCACCATGTCTAAGGACTGATAAGCAACATCACATTACACTTTTGTTCATGGGTTTAGATATGCTTTAAGAAAAATAAAATATAATTATTTGAATTAATATTAATAGTAGTAGTACTAATTACTGTAAAAAAAATGGACTAAGTAAGTCTAATGCTAAACTTTTTTTTCTAACTGACCAGCTGGTAAAATACAGCTGATGTATTTTAATGTAACAGTGCGTCTTTAAATGAGTCCCCTGAATAACATGTTGGCTGTTTTTAAAGATCAATCAAGGAAAGGGCAGTGTGCATTGGATACATTCCCAAACAATAAAATTCTTGCCAACATAAAGCGAGAGAGTATGGACAATTATGCCAAAAAGCTTGTTCATTCTTTGGCAATCCTATCCAAACAGCTCTAGATTAATAATCACCCAAAGCGAACGCAACTGAACAAATGTGCAGATATGTAGTTTCTAATATGATAAATGGTTTTTAAAAATTGTTAGTCTTGAGTCTGTCTGACATTAGCAAACAAAAGGTGATCCTCCCCAAATACTCTTTAATATAATACAAAGCATAAAAACCTACTGAATTTGAGATACCGACTTTACGGAAAGTGAAAACAATTGACAAAGCAATGCCAGTTTTTTGAGTAGATAACGTTATCGTGCCATGACGCATGAATTATAAAGATAGAGCTGTAAGCTCATAAGGCTCCATTCTAACTATAGAACATCCTACATTCTCAAGACCAGACGAGAGCTGGAAAATGAATACGCAAAAGAAAGGACAGTATCAGTGAAGAAAGTAGAGGGATGCTAAGTGTGACACAGAGAGTGCCTGACAGCATGTGTGACAACCAGCTTGACAACCGCTTGGTGCGTGATGGATTTGAAAAGGTGATGGAGAGAGATGGAGACTTAAATAGTACATAAAATGCAGAAAAGAGAGGTGAGAGATAACCAAGCACAATGAATAGATGGACCTATGCAGAATGTCAACTAAAAATTGTTCATTTACCAATAGTTACCAAAAAAAATAAAAAAATTACAGACCAATCCCAATATGATAGCAAATGCAGGTCTTTGGGGATTAGGTTCGGGTAGGTTGACAGCAAACACAAAAGCTTTCTGAGTCCTTTGAGTCCTTTCCCCAAGCAAAACCTGTGAATGTATAGTAAATGCATCGCCAAGCTTTTTAAAATTGTAAATAGAGTATGGAATGGTCAAAACCCTGGTCACTTTAATTTTCTGGGATAATGATCCATTTTCCGCTTTCATGTAATCCTGCCCCCTTGTAGTCAAGTCATCATTTTTACCATTCTTATTTATTTCTGTATATCTTCTACATCTTCTTGAACTAATCACAACCCAGTTTATATCAGTTTCCAGATTCTTTGATTTCCCACCATTTCAATGCCATCTATATCACAGTCCTAGATATTATTCATGCTGTACACTCTATTTGTATATTTATTCATTCCCACCAAATCAGCCACATTCCAGGTAGCATCCAGTTGCTTATTACCAGTCATGTGCTATCCATATCACAGCGCTTATTGTTGGTATTAATATTTTGCACCCTCACATGTTTAGTTTATCACTAGTTTTTACATCCATCATAACCACTCATCCCATCTGACACTTTATCATAGCTCCACCCAATTTCCCAGGTTTACGCCTCCTGCCTTGGTTTCTTATATTCCCCTCCAGCCCCATCTACTCGCATTAATTCGTCACCACTCCCAGCATCTGAATTTAGGTCACTTGCCTTAGTAGGGCCAACATGAGGGCTTGGATTCTGCTAGCTCCTATACTATAGCCATTCATCAGTGTATGTTTAGAGTTTGTAGCTTCTATACAGTGGCAACTGTGCCACTCTGGAATACATTACTGTAGAGTGCAGTGTACTGGGTTTACAAATTCTTGTGCACTCCCAGGTGTTTACAGTTCAGTGACCCAACAGTCCTTTTTAAAGCATATCCAAGTGGAAATGCAAAAAAATGTGTTTTTTAGGCCTTTCTCTCTTGTTTTCACCTGGAGATCTGGCCAGTAAGTCTGTTTTTCACACTCCCTTTAGCAGTCCAGTAACAGTGTCAGTTACAGGGTTGAGACAAACCAGTGACAAGACTTCTTACAATGGTCATCTTTTATGCATTATTGTAAAATTCATATCACAAAAAGGAAAAAAACTATGTAACTGCTTAATAAGTGTAAATTCAGCTTTAATTAGCTAGCCAGCTCTGTAATGTTCATCCAAATATTCTAATCCATGTAGCACTTGCTTCTTCATAGATAGAGGATCCACTCTAAAACAAGAGGATTGTTACTTGCCAGATCACCAGGTGAAAATTAAGGAAAGAAGTCTTAAAACTGAAATATAAAGCAGCTACAACAGTTAGCAACAACTGTAAATGCTGTTTAGCTGCTGGGCCCTTCATGCAGTTTTTTATTGTTGTATTAGGGTTTTTTTGATAGATAGATAGATAGATAGATAGATAGATAGATATTTTATCTGCTAGGGTAAAAAAAAAAGGTTCAGGCTTCAAGGTGGAGAATGCACCCCTCCCAAACCCTGGTAGTTGTATATAAATGGGGTGAGAGTATGCTAAAATGCCTTCACTGAGGGGGACCACTAATGGATGGACACCCTATTGGATGCCAAATACAGGGGGATATTTGGCCCATCTCTTGCCACCATCACAGGGAGAGCACAAAATGCAGCATGCTGAGAAGGCACTGCATAGAAACTTCTTGGCTGCATTTCCTGATGGTGGCAGGATCCCCTCTAACAAGTAACATGCCTTTTATCTTCTAGTACCCTATAGGAGGAGGTGCAGTGGCAACCACTACCTCAGAGATGTTTTTAATGATTTTTTTTAAGCCACAATGCACAGGCCTGGCTCCAGGCAGTGCCTGAACCATATGATTTCTGACTACTTGGGGTCTGGGACAGTCTTTGAAGTGAGGACCCCATGGGTATTGGTTGTCCAAGCTGGACCACTAACCAGTGCTTGCACAGCTATGCTTCTGGCAGCCAGTTTCCAGTGTGCTGCTTAAGAGGGCCTTCGGTGTAATAGGAGACTTTGTTACAAAGAGGCAAACCTGCATGACCCCTGAAAGTGTAGACTTGCTCACTTTGATTAAAATGAACCAGTCCTGGATTATCAATGAGTTCAAAAAACCTAATGCTTGTATTACTTACTATATTTTTCAGTGTCATCTGTCCCCCACCTGCCACCTCTACTAGTCTATTCTGATGCTCAAGCACTTTAAAGGTGCCACACAAAAAGTTACCACAGTCAGACCTCAGTTGCTAAATTTCAAATATTTGGTGCACGGTAAATCCTGTGTTGCAACTTAAAGTTCAGCTGCATTGTTTGCTTCAGGGTAAATCCTGCATTGTGCCTCAGTGTTTGCAGCCTAATCTGGTGCTCTGCATTCGTTCGGTACCTGGACCTCAGCTGCCAAATTTCCAATGTTTCCTCTAGAGTGCATCTTGCCCTGTGTTTCCAATATTGCAGGCTATTCCAGAACTCTTGCACTGTAAAGGTGACACACACAACTTCTCAAGCCGAACTTCAGCTGCTTAGTTTGTAATGTCTGATGCTGGGTAACTATTGATTTCTGTGTCCAAATTTGAGGCCTATTCTGCTCCAAATATTTGTGAGGATTGCCTCTCAGATAATACACACTAATGTTTATTTCAAGATAAAAATCTGCCTTGTCTCTCCATTTTACATTGCGGCCTGACCAACCTGCTTACACAGTGCTCAGCTATTGTACAATATTTGTGGCTATTGCCTCTCAAATAATATGCTCTATGCAAGATAAAATTTCCTATTGTCCCCTCTTACATTGCATTCTTACAAAGTTTAACAAATAGGGGAGATCTACTAAAATTGGTGTATTCAGATTCTGGTGCGGCTGTGCATTGTAGCCAATCAGCTTCTAGCTTCATCTTGTTCAATTTAGCTTTGGCAATAAAAGCTGACTGGTTTCGTTGCAGCTGCACCACATTTTGCACTCTCAAGTTTTAGTTAATAACTCTCATACTGGCCAGAAACTCTACAAAAGTTGTGGTTATTGTCTCTGAAATAATACACTCAAATGCTTATTTCAAGATAAAGGCTGTATTTGCCGTATGTATTTGCCTATTCAAATACTTGCATTCTGCCCTAGCCAGTTTCTACCTATGCATACCTAAACTCCTTACTTTGAATATTTTGGGAAAAATTGGAGATATGAGGATGGGAGAGGGTTTGTGGAATGTAGGGTTGTATTTTTGAAGGTTTTTTTGCGCACTCTGTTTTGACATAATGCAGTGTGGTACTGCAAAAAAAGCTCACAAACTATAGTATTACAAAGTTTTGCCACTGGTTAAGTGTTCCAAAATTGAAGGCTTTATTTTTTTTAAGAGTACAAAATTCCTATAATTTGTAGATCTGTTTCTGCTGCTACTTCTGCCAACCAATTTAGGCCTATTCTTGCTTGATTAAAAAAACAAAACAGGTGTTGCCATTAAAACGACTTAAATATTTTTTTCCTACTTGAAATGAATCAGATTGGGGTGCAGCTGGTGTATTTAAGCCAAGGTTAATTCAAAAGATCAATATCAAGAAGATCCTGCATCTTAACCCCTTGGCGCCGGCGCCTCCCGGCCCTTTAAGGGTTTCAGAAGCTGGGAGGGGGGGTTTAGGGTCATGTGACCGCCGTAATTTGCTGTCATGGTGGTCACATGATTGGGAAAGGTCCCGATCGAAAGAGGAGATCGGGATCTTTCCGTGATTACCGGACATGTGTGCTGGGAATGTGCAGGGCGCGCGCTCTCAGCACCAGGGGCGGACTGACCATTTGGGAACTCGGGCACTGCCCGAGGGCCCTGGGTCAGTAGGGGGCCCCATGAGATGCCCCTGGTACCTTTTTCATAGGATTTTTTGGGTGTGGGTGGGGACACAGGGGCCCCATGATCCCCTATTGTCCGGGGGCCCCATGAGTTGTCAGTCCGCCCCTGCTCAGCACATATGTTTTTCTTAATTGCACGCAAATGTGCGGCCAGTGCCAAGAGGTTAAAGACTTTTGGCTTCTCTTAATGCATTGGTACATGTACCTATTCTGTTCATTTGAAAGTATCTTGCCCATTATCCTTAAAAATGGCCAGAATGGAGTACCAAGATTACCTCCCCCCCATAAATTTTGATTGTAAACCTTTTTGGATGCCATGCAGGATTCGACTAATTTGGACCCCCCCCCCCCCCCCCCCGCAATCATATTCTCTTATCTCAATTCCTAACCATTTGGTTTCCATTGTAACTACTTCTAGATGAATATCATTAATATCTTATTGAGTCTAGCCTATTTTTAAGTTACATACTACATACGGTTTTCCTGTTTTCTTATTAACACTCTTCACTTTATATTCATTTTCAGAAATATTTATTTGCATAACTTGTCATACATCTATTGTGTTTCTAACAATTTTTATGGTATACATTTTGTGGCCACCAATTTAGATATATAAAATCTCATACAACACTTTATTTTAGTTTTCAAGGCTGTGTCTATAGTAAAAGCAAAATAGTTTTGATCATACTATATGTGCTTTAGAAGCATTTGTATTAGTATTTTCCATTTTGTTGTGGTGCCTACTCACATTTAGTCCTTTGATTAAACTGTATAAGCTCTAATGTTCTACACAAAATATTATTTTATATTATTGTTTAATGTAAACCATTTGTGGCATTATATATGCAAAAACACCATTGTGTGTTATGCTTGTTAATTGTTTTTCTTCCCTTTTCTAAATGATATCCCATATGAATTTGCTATATGTATGTTATCACTTTGTATGAAATGTTACACTTTTTTACTTGTAAGTTAGAGCTGATGAAGGGGGAGTGTCTAAAACCCCAAAATGTGTTGCCTCTCTTGTTCTACCAATGATATAATTAACAATTTTTCTGGACTCTACAGTCTTTGATGTTCCACCATTACTGCATTCTAAGTTGACTTTTTACTGCCTGTGTTCCATTGGAGAGGTTTGCCTTCAATTTCTGCACAGAGATGCAACAGAAGGTAAAAGGAAATTGTTACAAAATAAGGGAAATTTCCTCTAGGACAAAGACAAAATTGATAGGGGTTCTAATAGCATATCCAAAACTACAAAAAACTTGTTTTTTTTTAAATTTAAGCCTGAAATACAAGACACTTCAGTTCCAAGATCTACAGGATGTCAGATATGAACAGATATCAGACTCCATTAAAGACAGGCCTCTGTTGGTGGGCTTCTAGATGTCCTATGCCAATTGCCTTTTTGTGTTTCTCTTTTTTTACCAGAGTGACAAGTTCCCTTTAAGGGAAACAGTACCCTAGCAATAGTTTTAAGAATTATTTAATTTATTTCTGTTAAATTATGGCAGATATGACGGTAAAGTGACCTTGTGAACTATACATCAACATTTTCCTCTTCCATAACAAGTTGTGCACTTTTCTTTCATGATGACTGAAATAGTACAATTATTGTAATCATTTTAGATCACTAACTTTTCTTCTTTGTATATTGACTTCAGTTATCAATCTCTTTGAAGTATATACCTTACTTGTAAAATTCTTCCAGGAAGGAACTACTTTACAAGTATTTGCTTTAATATCTCCAACATCCATTTAAGTATACAGATTGCTATGTGAAGCAGTGGCCAAAAGGACCAGTTCAGAAGATAGCTACAAACCCAAAGTAGTGACTAGTTCCTGAACCTGTAATTAACACAGCAGGGGGGTGGTATCTGTAATCACACAGTATCCCAAAGATAAAAGGTTTGTGTGTGGGATTGATTATAAGGATTCAATTTTCACTGTGAGACACATTAAATAATTTTGTAAAGCTTGATAAGAGAGCAATAACACCTGAGGTCTAAGGCTTGTTGCAATGATATTATGTTATGTTTTTAATGGCAATCCATTCTTTTGAGTGCTGAAATGATGCATGCGCGACTTTGTTTTCAGTTCTAGCAAGAATGGCACCCGTTGAAAAAATCTGGATCCTGTACGATGGAACATCAGGTTACACACTTGCTCTGTATGTTTTTAAGTGCCAGCATACCATTCTGCACCAGACAGGACACACCAACAACAAGCACATGTATAAAATGTCAGGAATCAATTCATTTATACAACTCTGCTTTCAGGATCCCACAATACACATGATTTGAAACTACATGGGACAGTATGAAACCATTTCATCACTGTATAATTCCCTGATCACATCCCATCACATCCCAATACTGGACATTGAATCAACCTTTATTAATGTTTATTGGATTACAATCTATTGTTCCCACGTATCGGAGAGAATTCATACGTCATGACATGTGTCAAGTCATACAAATTGCATTTCCTCTCTACAGCCAATATACATAGTAATTTTTCTATTTGACTTAAGTCATGATCTATTTGCTTTATTTCTCATGAAACGTATCAGTGCTGTAAAAAATCTCATACCAGTCTCATTTGATTACCACTGTAGTGTTCATATTGCGATCCGGATTGCTTATCTTTCACTGATTTTAATTATGTGTTCAGTGGTTGTATGTGCCACCATCTACAGATATCACTTTTTTCTCCCAAAATGGGATTAATAAAAATATGTGATTTTGCACGAGCTAAATTGCTTGGGTGGTTATTACCTACTTTGGTAGTTTGCGCCATGCAACTACAACTCCTTTGGTTTCAACAATTAATTTGTTCCTGGGAGATGGTCTTTAATATGGCAGTCGGTCGAATGAGTTTTCTCTTGTCTATGAGGTTTGCCTGTGCTGGCAAATGTATGGTAGGGAACCTGGTGTAAAGGAGCCCTGAGCCAATATTGTGGCTTACTGGTCATTTACTTTTTGAACACTTTAAGCTACTACTTTGAACATAGCCATTTTCCATTGCTTGAGTAAAGTATATTTAAACCCTCACCTTGTAAAACAACCCATAACAGTATAAAGTAGAAAAGAAAGGTAAAACATTTGTGTAAGGTTATTTAAAAATATCACATACCCTTTGTTATAAGCTGCATACTGGGGAAGGAGAAACAGCTGCACAATGATCTTTCAAGTGAAAGGGTGTACGGGTGGGGGGTGGGGGGTTATGACAAGTCAGCAAAAGTTTGAACATTGGTGTAGAGCAGACGATGTTCCGAGCACTGCTAGAAAACTGATCATGCTGTTCTCTCATGGCTTTTGTGGTCAGTTTTTGATAGGAAAGCAGAGGGACTGGCAGGAACACCAGGGATTTCACACAAAGGAAGTACATGGTACAGCAGGTGCATATCATGCATATGAAATGTTGGGTTTACATATTCTTCCAGATATTCCTTGTAATAGGATATTAAGGTTATAGGCCCCAACAGACACTCCTAGTCAACCATTCTTGAGAGAACTCTTTCAGTGGGTTCTGATTCATCTTTGGACTTTCAGTGTTAAGGTGACACTCGTTTAAGAAACAGAGCTGAATTAACTGCAAAGGGCACCTTAGGTAGGGTTAAAGCACAGGGCCCTTTCATTCTTGCATACCTAAAATGGCACAGGAATACCTAAGATGGAATAGGCAGGGAACACATGGAGTGCCTGCCCACTCTCACCCAAAAAGAAAATATTTTTTTTTATTATATACTGTGTTGAGTGTCAAGGTTGATTTGCTTCCTAGGTGTATCCATGTAACATGTATGTAAATCAATTTTGGATTAAGATCTGAATACCTTTATGCAAACTGCTTGTTTGTTTATGCTGTCCTTGGCATTTTGTCAAGTTCTGTTTTTCTAAGTAAAAAGCAACTGAAGTCATACCCACTGATTGGTACATGTGTGGTTGTGAAATGGTGTAGGTTAGTCCAGCTTTCCATGCTGGTGGCTGGCTACGTTCCACAAGATGTGGATTGTTATCCTTGTGCCCACTAATGTGACTCTGGGTGAGTTGAGATTCTGGATCCTTGTTGGGGAGCAGTGAGACTCATCGGGAGGCCTGGAGCTTGAGACCAGAAGAGGAAAAGCCCCGTGTTCAGGTTTGGAGTCTCAGACAGTCCTGAACTAAAAAATAAAGGTATGTAATGAAAAAAGAAAAGGTTAACTGCAACTGTCTACTTGGTGCCAATTACATGAATTTTCATGACTCGGTGAAAACATGAATATTTAAGAAACGTTTCAAAAAAACTTGTCGACTTTCCTTTGGAAGAATTCAGCTTAAAGAATGTGTGAAATTGTACTGTCACCTATAGTCACCAAAACAATGAGCATCATAGTTATTACAATCACATTCATTGAAGGCAGTATGTATGCAACATAATGCTGTCTGCTTGTAGTATAACTAATACACATTAATACTAATGTACTGTAGGTATGAGCATACCGATCCAGTGCTGTTTCTGGGTGAGGCTTAAAAATGAGAAAAATATCTGAAAATAATCCAAAGATTACATGACTGGAACAACTGACCTTCCCCAAAAGAAAACAAAATAAAAGCAGCATATATGTTGCATAAAAGTTATATTGAATCTTCAGAATAATTAACCAACCTGAGTCACCTCTATGTAACTAAAATGCTTCTCCTGCAACACTTCCCGGGGACTCCCACCAATTCAGACAGCAGCAAAATAATGATTCAAATTGTGATTATATGTATGTTAATTCAATACTGCATAGGTCTTCCTTCCTGTTCTGCACTGTTGCACAGCTCTCAATTGCCCCTCATTTGCAGGGACTGTCCTCTTTTGAGACCAAAGTCCCTTGTGCAGCCTCAGTTGTCCCTCTTTTGGTTCTGATGATACATCTCTATACAAAATTTACTTTTTTACTACCAAAGGTGTTATGCTAACTAAGTGCTTTCACTAACCTCTGTATGACTGCATTTGTAATTTTGAAAAGCCAATATAAAGGAAAAATAGTGGTTTAGCCAATCTATTTCTGCATATTAGAGCTTTGTGTGTAATCAGGGCCATGGGAAGGACGTGTCCTTTACCTACATACTGTGTCTCTTTTTATCATTACAGAAAGTTTGGAAGTATGCTGTTTGTGTTCTACTACTTCTAGCGCAATTATACATTTCTTTCCTATTGCCTTTAAAATGAATTCCAAGCAAACAGGTAAATACAGAAATCAAATATACTTATGAGAGCTCATACTTTTTTTCCATACATTCCTGAGATTTAAACAGCCTTGGCACACAGCACAGCCAGCCTGGAGAACAGCAGCCTCTGTACTGCAGTTAAAGCAAAACTGAAGGCAAAACTTTTTTTTTTAGATTTTGGATGGAGAGGGATTAGAACACCTGTCAGGTCAATTGCTGTCTGTGCCCCCATTAGGTAGATCCCCTCTCTCTATATATCCTGTTTACGTTTATCATTGAGAGTAAAAGAAAATGCCAGATTTTTGAGTTGTACACACAACAGTAATAGAGGGGACATCTTCCAATGGAGACACTAGCTCTGTTGACCCTGGTGACACATAGGGATTCTCTTGCTTTGGAGGGATTTCCTCTCACTTCCTTGACCCCAGAACACAGATAGCAAAAAACTGACAGGGGTTATAACCCTCCGTTACTCTATCCAAAATGAAAACATTTTTAATTAGTTACAGTTTAAAGCAGAGTTCCACCCAAAAGGGGAAGTTCCGCTTTAAGGCTTTGTTCCCTGCTACCCATAAGAATTGGTACCTTTGCTGGTAGGGGGGGGGTACCCAAATTTAACAGGTACCTGCTCCCACTTCCACCGCGATTGCCTAGGTGATCGGAAGCAGAAGTTGTCCTCCCTGTAGTTTTCTGGGACACGTAACAAATCCCAGAAGACTATGGAACCATTCACAAAGTGCAGCGCTCCTTGTACATGTGCAGTGGACACCCGGCTGAGAAGCCACAAGCTGTCCAAGCCGGGTGCCCACACTGAAGATGCCGGCACTAGGGACAGAGGGTGTTTGGTGAACCCGGCTGGGGTGAACACAACACTGGATCATAGGACAGGTGAGTGGCTGTTTTTATAAGGCAGCAGTTACAGTTTCTTCATTAGGTCAATGAAGAGACATTTCAGTGGTCTCCATCCACTATACAGCCCAGATTTAGTGCCCTCCAACTTCCCCTTGTTCTGTCCAATGAAGGACGGTCTTCAGAGACAACAATGACACAGACAAGGTGAAAATAACTATGAAGAAGCGGGTACAACAATTCACACATTCATTTTTGCAAAGAGGATTTAAGAGTTGGTTCAACTATACTGCAAATACATTGCTTGTGATGGAGACTAGGAGGTGTATCTACTAAAGGCAAATATACAGTGCTACTGCAAGTAGCTGAAGAGCTTAGTACATGTGGTGAAGCTTCACTTTGCAAAGAATACCCAATCACATAAAAGGAAAATAAAAACAGCATTTTTGTTTGCACATGATCAGATGATAGAAATCAGCTTCATTTCAGAGCTTCCCATCAGATCTAGAGCAACTGCACTTGACCTTGCAGTGCACTGATTATTGTCTTAACCTCCCTGGCGGTATGATTATTTCAGATTTTTGGTGCTGAAAGCGGTACCATTTTTTTGCATGGAAATATGTATTTTTTTTATTGTAGGCTGTAATTTTTAGGAAAAACTCACTGAAATCTGTCCGAACAAGAGTCTATTAAACATCCCGGGTATGATAAAATTTGAAACACAAAATCATAAATTATAATTTAATAAATAATCATAAAAATAATATAAAAATAATAAAAAATTTAATTCAATAATATAATCAAACCAAAAACACTGAAATGTGAAATAGAGCGCCAAGTTCGCACATCGCTGAGCTCAGTCGCAAAATCGTTTTCAGTTTCTGATGACGAATTTCCCCCACGAATCATTATCACTCAATTCTGTAAGTGGTTCTGATTTACTATCGCTGTTCTCTAGCTGATCTAAACCGCTTTTGACCTAAAGGGACACTTTTTGGACACCATGGACATTTCTCAGTTTCCAGGCAGAAAGAACAGACAAAATGCAGGCAGGGCGCAGGACAAAGCACTAGGGACAATATGTATGTGAAATAGGTTGAAACAGCAATGTTTTACTGTGTAAAATGAAAAAAAAAAAAAATGACATTTTTTAAAATTTTTAAATTTCCCGCCGGCGGCGGCGGCGGCGCCCGTACGTCCCGACGTCACAGGGACAGGACACAGAAGCCGGATGCCGGCATCGGCCGGAGGAGATGGCCGGGGACGCTGCAGGGGACACATCGTGGGAGCGCAGGGTAAGGTAAGTGAAGAACACATGCCGGAGCAGTGCCGCAGGGTAAGCCCGAGTGTAGCTCGGGGTTACCGCTTTTGGTACTGAAATGTTACCCCGAGCTACACTCGGGAATACCGCCAAGGAGGTTAAAGTGGTCTTAAAGGCTGAAGGTTTTTTACCTTTATGTATTCTATGCATGAAGGTAAAAAACCTTCTGTGTGCCGCAGTGCCCCCAGCCCCCTCATTGGCTCTGCTGTGAATCACAGTTAGTCAGCTAATGAGAGAGAGAGGGCGGGGCAAAGCCACAGCTCCCTGTGTGAATGGACACATGGAACAGCGGGTGCCCTATAGCAAGCTGCTTGCTGTGGGGGCACCTGGCAGGAGGGAGGGGCCAGGAGAGCCTGCAGGGAACCCAAGAAGAGGAGGATCCAGGATGCTCTGTGCAAAACTACTGCACATAGTAGGTAAGTATATATATGTTTGTTATTCCTCCCCCCCCCCAAAAAAAAAGAACCTTTAGAATCGCTTTTAAGTAAATCAACTCTTAGGTTGAGTAATATCTTTGTATAGAGGAAGAGTTACCCTAGCAACTTTGATATTGAACAACCTATTTAATTTATTTAAAAAGTTGTGCTCACTTGAGTATTACTTTCAGTTCACCCTATATACAGTATATATACAGTGCTTAGCATAAATGAGTGCACCCCAACAGATTTGTCAGAAAAACATTCCTTTCCTTTCAGAAACAACATTTTCTATGAGACGCTATACTCCAAAATACTCCCACAAATGCAGGCCATTGATTGCAAACAAGATTTGTTAATTTGCACACACAAAAAAGTATATTTCCTAACAAATTCATTCAAGACCATGTTGCAAAAATGAATACACCCCAATGAAAGTCTTAAAAGCAAAGCTAAATTTTAGACAACAAAACCTAATTAAAAAGAATTCAAATACAGGTGAGTCTAATTATTAATTAAACATGTGTCCAGCAGTGTATACACACACACACACATATATATATATATATATATATATATATATATATATATATATATAGATAGATAGATAGATAGATAGATATACACACACATATTTATTTATTTGATCAATTTACGCAGTGCTTTACATATATATTATACATTCACATCAGTCCCTGACCTCAAGGAGGTTACAGTCTTAGCTCCCTAACTCACATTCATATATACACATACTAGGGCCAATGTAGACAGGAGCCAATTAACCTACCAGCATGTCTTTGGTGTGTGGGAAGAACCCAGACTACCCAGGGGAACCTACACAGGCACAGGGAGAACATGCAAACTCCATGCTGGTAGTGCCATGGTTAGGATTTGAACATATATATGTAAATCAAAATAAGTATATACAAGGACTAGGGACAGATGTTATTATGGATGTTTCATGGGACTTTTCGTGGAGCCCATAATTTCACAAAAATTTCAGATGTAAATTCTGAACAAACTTTAAAACAAAGAGGTTTTCCAAGCCACAAACCTGGACATCTGAGTCTTTTGTATTGTGATCTTGTATATAAAGAGTGTTGTAAAAAAAAGTGCTGCATATTTCTATAACAACTCGAGTCAACTGTTAGCAATCAATGTAGTAAACAGGCACATGTTTTCTATTTGCTAGTGAAAAAAATCTTTGTCCAAAAATACACAAACACTGTATAAATTTGTTTTGCAATGGTTTTATAAGCCAAAAGTAAAAGACATTATTAACAGAAATGTTTAATGAAAGTTGCGAGTGGTTATCCATGTTTTACAATGACATACATGACTCTTTGTCTTGGTTTAGCCATGCTAATTAAAGCCAAGTATAAGAAAAAATAGACCACGCTTTTTTTCATAAATAGATTGGTTTCTCCTTAAATAGAACATTAGGACGACACAATGTGATATGTGCATATGACTAAATATTCGTCTGCATAAGCAAAGAGTAACAGTTGAACAGACCACACAGGTTTGAACAACACAGTGCAGATCCAAAGCTTAAGATATGTTAGTGACTATTGATGTTCAACAGCAATTGAACTTTTGGATTCTCATATTTTGATTGACACTGCCGGGGCTTTTTTTCTCAGATAATAGGTACAAGAACTCCCCCCTTCTAAGCCGCTTCTTGTCTCTTCCCCCACCACCCACCTCCAAGCACTGTTTCTTGGTTCTACTCCCTACCTACCTCCCAGTTCTGATGCTTTTAGAGAATACAGAGCCAAGAATAATTTTTTGGTGCTAAGTAATTTGCATGGAATTTGTTAGTGATAACAAGAAAAGCAGTAAAGTAGTTTCCCCAAAGCCAACAGCAATAGACGCCCCCAGCAACAATGGACCGTCGCAAAAAAATACCACCCCAGCAACAATAGACTACTAGCAGCAACAACAGATTTCTCAGAAGCCAGCATCAGCAGACTCTCCAGCAGCCAGCAACAATAGACCCTTTCTTCAGCAGTAGATTCCTTCCAGGAACAAATGACCCCCCAGCAACAATAGACCCCCCACCAGTAACAATAGATCACAATGCAAAAATGGATTCTCTCCAGTGACAATAGACCACCCAGCAGCCAGCATCAATAGACCTTCCAGCACACCCCAGCACCCATTGCCATTAAATACATTCAGAGCTGTAGGTGCAGGAACTGCATTCCCCCGCGTTCCCACTGAAAAAAGCCCTGGACACTGTGCTGTTTGTATATATTTACAGTGACTAGGGATGAGCAAAGCCAGCAACAAACTCGGCATGAAGTCTGCAAACCCCGAGCATAGCACTGAACCCTATTAAAGTCGGTGGGAGCAGGGGCGGACTGACAACTCATGGGGCCCCCGGGCAATAGGGGATCATGGGGCCCCTGTGTTTTTGCTCAAACTCAAAAAAGCCTATGAAAATGGTACCAGGGGCATCTCATGGGGCCCCCTACGGACCCTGGGCCCTCGGGCAGTGCCCGAGTTTCCAAATGGTCAGTCCGCCCCTGGGTGGGAGTCTTGGATTCTTTCCATGCTAGTTTGTAAGCCCTTTAAAAAAAAAGAGCATGGGTATTTGGACAGTGCCATTGGGGGACATACACTTATGCAATTTTTAAAAAAAATACCACTCTGCGTGGAGAGGGTCTTTTATTATGACTTAACCCTTTCTGTGCAGAACCTTTTTGCATTTTTTTGGACATGTATTAAGATGCACATTTTAGGCTTGAAGGTTTGTTAAACACACACCACCCTCCAAACATTATATATTTTCTGAAAGCAGAGAATAAAATGGTGAAAGTTGCAAGTTTTTCATGTTACATGAATTTAGCACAAAAGTTGATCAAACATATACTTTCAGCAAAAAATACCTTGAAATTAGTTTTGTGGCACACAATAAGTTGCGTTGAGGAAATAGATATCCAACATGTCAAGCCTTAAAATTGCCTGTGAAACGATGACAAACTTTGGTACTCAAAATTGTCCATAGATGATGCTTTAAAGGCATTCACAGGTCAGTAGTTTAGAGTTAGCCAGGTATGATAGAATTATTGCTCTCATGCTGTCATACACGGTGTTATGTAAAATGTAGCACATTCCCCATTTTTGTATGACACACCTGATGCATGTGATTACATATGTACTGTATGTGCGTGTATGTGGAGGCAGGGGGCTTTAAAATTTAACATTTTTTTATTTTTATTTGATACTTTCATTAAAAAAAAAAATAAACTTAATTTTATTGCTATCACATAGGGGGCTAATATCTATTTAAAAATAGGAGGTTAATATCAATTTAAAAAAAAATGATTCTTTTTGCTGAGGGATATGTAGGTTTGTAAGACTTTTGCTCCTGTAGGTAAGAAGTATTCTATAGGTATAAGGAATACTATGTGAACTGCAGGTCCTTGTCTCCCTAAGGCGTCCCTCTTTCTCAGCTTCTAAAGCTGGGAGGTAATCATCCCAATCCGGACACTTCCTGAACTAGAATAGACTCCGGTTAGTATTACACACTTGTACCTTCTTGAGGACACAATAATCTGTTTTCCTCTCTACACACATTCCCATGTTTGTGTCCTTGTGATAAATACCTTGAATAAGCAATATGTTTCTGCGCACAGTCAAGCCTCTTATGGGACATAAAGGGTAACAACAGACATTGATTTCCTTCCAACAATCTCAGAACTCTATCACTCGAGGTCTTTTATTGTTGTTTTAAGATTTGGCCCTCTCTGGAAACCAACTAATAACAATGATGTCCAGATCCTAAGCATGGGAACATTGTGGAATAATGTGCAGACCGTATTCAACTTGATTTATTACTTAGATATTATCAGGAAAGGAGGCAGGCCTTGTTTCCAATCCGTGTTATAGTCCTCGTGTATAAATAGGAATACTGGGATTGGAAGCATGGATGTTTACAGAGCATTGTGACTTACAGGGACCTGTCACATGAGGCAATATAATACAAGGTGAAAATGAGAGTATAAAATTATAATAATGCACTGACAATGACAACATGCTCTAATGATGAAGCTATCAACGACAATAATAATAATAATAATAATAATAATACAGAATGTATTATAATTATCCACTGTGATATTGTAAAATAATATTATACACTAATGATGACTATACAGCTATTTCTAAATGATACTGTATATTTTACTGAGTTTTTTCAGTTTTAATTTTTTTTATCTAGTAAGTCATTCAGTATTTCTTTGCATATTGTGTATTACACACATTTGACCCCTGTACTAGTTATATTGCTTACCCCTGACCACTGCAGCACTACCCACACCTAAACCCTGCACCCTTTGTGTTACCCACACCTGACCTCTGCACTCTGTGTATTACCCACACCTAACCCCTGCACTCTGTGTGTTACCCACACCTGACTCTTGCTTTCTGTGTGTTACCCACACCTGACCTCTGCACTCTGTGTATTACCTACACCTAACCCCTGCACCAGGGGCGGACTGACCATTTGGAAACTCGGGCACTGCCCGAGGGCCCGGGGTCAGTAGGGGGCCCCATGAGATGCCGCTGGTACCTTTTTCATAGGCTTTTTTGAGTTTGGGCAAGGGCACAGGGGCCCCATGATTCCCTATTGCCCAGGGACCCCATGAGTTGTCAGTCCGCCCCTGCCCTGCACTCTGTGTGTTACCCACACCTGACTCTTGCTTTCTGTGTGTTACCCACACCTGACTCTTGCTTTCTGTGTATTACCTACACTTGACTCCCGCACTCTTTGTGTTACTCACATCTGACACCTGCACTCTGTGTTACCAACACCTGGCAACTGCACTATGTGTGTTAGCCACACCTGGCCCCTGCACTCTGTGTGGTACCCACACCTGACTCTTGCACCTTGTGTGCTACCCACAATTTACCTCTGCACTCTGTGTATTACCCACATCTGACCTCTGCACTCTGTGTGTTACCCACACCTGCGCCCTTGTGTTTCCCATACCTGACACCTGCACCCTTGTGTTACCCACACCTGACCACTGCACTCTATGTGTTACCCACACCTGACCACTGCACTCTATATGTTACCCACACCTGACACCTGCACTCTATGTTTTACCTACACCTGACCACTGCACTCTATGTGTTACCCACACCTGACCCCTGCACTCTGTGTGTTAACCACACCTGACCCCTTCACCTTGTGTGTTACCCACACCTGACCCCTGTACTGTGTGTATAGCTACATGCCACTCCATATATACATACGGAAAGTGGGAACAAATTAAAGTGTTACTAAATCCAGCACCCTGCATTCATTATATCTGGTCTCCCACAGCGCACAGAACATGGAAATGCAATTATTTTAGTAAATATAAACTGCTAAATACCTTTTCTCATCAGCAGTTAGAGCAGTTTTGTGACTTCTATCAGTGTCCAGCTGAGCATTGGTTAAAGCTTGTAGGAGGAGTTTTCATTCTCCCGTGATTGTCCTATGAGGCTGCAGGACCCCTGACCCTCTGTGTGGACAGCTCTAATTGGCCCTGTGCTGATCACGAGCACTCTCCCAAGAAAAAAAAACCTCTCAATCAATACACACCAAACTGACTATGTGCAGCTTGCCCCCAAGGCTCTGTTCTATCGGGAGACAGATTGGGGACAGTAGAAGAAGGGGAGGATCAGAGAAGACAGGATCAAGCAGCCTTTTTACACAATGCAGAGGATTAACCCCTTAGGTTCCACAATGAATATAACAAGCATGCTTGGGTTTATTAATACTTTAATACTGTTCATTCACATATTGATAACTGAAATAATTTTGAAATTTTTGTCAAGCAAAAATTGAGATCTACCCTTTATTGTTTTATATGAACAAACCTATAGTTTAATATCATATACACTGTAAATTATTGAAGCCCAAACTTAACCAAGTGCCATAGCCACACTAGCCCTAGGCTAACATCAGAATGAATGCAGTGATTCGCCAAATCCTAACATCACAGCAGCAAGGGATCATGCTTACTGGCCATTTACAAGATTTAAGAATACATTCTATTATTCATTCTGAAAGCCCAACACTTTAATTGAGAAGAAGAAATAACTGCTAATAAATGTCCTAAGGCTCAGAGAAGGAAACATGGACATGGTACATAAGACAATAATAAGGTCTTCAAGAAAATAAACATAATGCACATTACAGGTCTAGCAGAAAGTCACTATAAAAACGTAGAAGATGTTTTAAGTCATCTAATGATGTGTTCACATGTCATTGGTATTATTTTCTTTTTGACATAAGCTGGAGTACAAAGTGCCTGGCTGCAGTCTACCTTCTCGTTATTCCTGTAATTAGGTCACATAATTACCATCTGGGCTTCAGTCACTATAAAATTAAGGAAGTGAAAAGTACAGGTGGCAGTTGGCTTTGCAGTTTCAGTGTCACCTAAAATCCTGAAATTCCTCACCCACGTTTACTGCACATTGTAACTGGATTCCTACTAATTAGTCTAATCAATTTATTTGTTTAAGGAAGACTAAGCTTCAGTGGAATGTATATTGGTTTTGTATGTATTTTCATTTTACCCATTGTAGCCAAGACCACAAAAGAGTAAAAAAACATTTATTTATGTCAGGTATTTATAGAGCACCTTCAATTTACACAGTGCTTTACATATATATATATATTTATTTCAGGTACTTATATAGCACCATCAATTTACGCAGCGCTTTACATATTTATATTGTACATTCATATCAGTCCCTAACCCTCAAGGGGCGTATAATCTAAGGCCCCTAACTCACATTCATACATACACATACTAGGGCCAATTTAGACAGGATCCAATTAACCTACCAGCATGTCTTTGGAGTGTGGGAGGAAACTGGAATACCCAGAGGAAACCCATGCAGGCACAGGGGGAACATGCAAACTCCAGGCAGGTGGAGCTGTGGCTGGGATTTGAACCAACAACCCTAGTACTGCCAGGTGGAAGTGCTAATCATTTAGCCACTGTACATTCACATCAGTCCCTAACCCTCAAGGGGAATACAATCTAAAGTCCCTAACTCACATTCATACATACATATACTAGTTGCAATTTAGAGAGGATCCAATGAACCTACCAGCATGTCTTTGTAGTGTGGGAGGCAACCGGAGTACCCAGAGGAAACCCACGCAGGCACAGGGAGAACATGCAAACTCCAGGCCGCCCTACCATCTCTATCACTCTTTATATTTATATCTAAATGTAAAATATCGTCCAGGAGACTGAAATGTGCAAAACTTTATAATAAGTTTACTTAAAAAAAAAATAAATGCACATTTTTGCATGTCAAAAAATGTGCATTTACCTTTTTTTTTTGGAACTTGGAAAGCATTGTGCCCACAATCAGCATATCGGGAGTGCCATGAAGGACTCCTACAGACTGTCTATGTAAGCTGTCTACCTGTACACTGTACAGGCAGGTAGTTTCACACTGAAAGGAAGATTCAATGAGCTACCAGGGCACTCAACAGAGTCATGGTAGTCCATTAAAAACTACAAGCCTACAGCCCATAAGGATGTCCATACTTGTTGTTTCCCATTCATAGAACTCTGTGAATAAATGCTGTGTGGGCGGAGCCCGACATGGCAGCACTATTTTCAAAAAGTGACAACAGGTAAAGGGAACTTCTCTACGTACTGCTGTCACAAAGAGGCAGCGGAACACTGAGCGGCTGCAGGATTGGTAAAATGTTACATGTTCCACCCAAAAATAGGAGGAATATTCAACATGTTCCCGAAGGTATACTTATCCTTTAATGTATGAAGACTTTCCAGTTTAATTTTTAAAGCAGTAAAGGTCACTTGACAAGTACAGATGCAACGGATCCAGCAAACAAATTTTCAATTCTTACAGAGCAATGTGAATTACTGGAGGATACCTCCATTAAGCTCATCAAGTCTTTTATGTTCATGATTCCTCTATCAACTACTCCCAGTTGCTCATGAATGACTTCTATGGGGAGAAGGAATTTCCACAGAGGAAGAAACCTTGGTAACCAATGGAGCTCTATATCAACATTGCACCTAGCCGACTGGGATGCCTATGGGAATTTTGGTTTTGGGCCACCTGAAACATGTTGGTCCTCATCTTGTTTTTTGCTCAAGGTGTGAAACCACTTCTGGACCCTAATTGTCCGAAATTAAGATGGGGTTCTGTCCCTGTCTAAAACTTCTGACTCCCTTATTTTCCTAGATCATATAAACGCCATCTGGGTCCCAAGGCCATTAAAATCTTGTAAGAACTAGACATACACTCTCCCAAGATGGTGCCCAGAGCCCATGGCAGAGGACACATTAGTGTCCTCTTTGTTGATGCTAGTACCAGCATCAACAAGGTGGTCACAAGACAAGTGATTGAGCAGTCACCTGACCTTCCTATCACCTCCTGCACAGCAACAATAGATAAAAGATGCCCACTGCCACGCCGTCATCCACCACATGCCTAGACCCAGTCTACAACCTGTCAAATCTCATTTGTAACCCCACTCAAAGCCACCTCTATGCTGGCCTTCTGTGGCTCATTCTAGCCAGGCAGACAGTAAATGTAAGGAAGTAGTAGCAACACTCCAAGATCCAATCCCACAATGAAGGTTATTAATAGGACATTGGTCCCCCAAAAAATTCTCCCGCTGATGCATATCATTTACTGTACAAAGGTGCTTAACTGTAGAGTGCAGTGCAGTAAATACTTGTGATTTGCTAAACAAAACCTATATTGGGTGAATAAAGATGGCTGCCACTGGTCATTTGACCAACTGAAAATGCTAGTTGTCTGACTTTTACACTAATATTGTTGCATTAATATTTCCTAAATCATTGTACCAGAACAGATATGCAGGTTAGAAACTCTAACACTGCTCTGACCTTACTTTCTGCATAGCTGTTCTGACTCAGAAAGTAGTGAATCCTCTAGACAAGTGTGTCAGCTAGGCCGCTATCAGTTTCAGAAGGACAATTCCCCATATTTCCTTACAAGGTTGCATAAAAGTGTATCTCCATGCATAAATTAAATCAATCAATCAATTAAAATTATTCAGTAATGGTATCAATTTTTTTAAAGTACACTAGTTCTAGAGTCAATGCTAATGCAGATGTTGTCAGTGCTTATAGCTGGGACTGCAGCCTCCTTTTGTACAGAAGCTTATCTAGGAACACTGTGTGAGGATCTACAAGAAAGAATAACCTGACATGTTATGGTAAGGTTGGCCAATAAGAACCAAAAAACCCTCTACTGAAACAGTGTGAAGCACAGTAGACCCTCATTAAAAGAATAGGGAATTTACAATCAGTTATGGAATTTATCGTTCCATTACAAATCCCAAAATATGGAATTGTGTGGCTGATTTGCTAAAATAAGACATTTTGGCCGATTTACTTAGGTTGAGAATAAATTGTGTGAATATTCTCTTCAGTTATCCAATCGTGAAAAGCAAATTCCTGTTTACTTATTTTATTTGCATATGATTGGATCATGGAAATAAATATTCACACTGTTTATTGTATGAAGGTTCTCAACTTCTTTAGCAAATCAGCCAAAATGCCTCCCTTGAGGATAGAGGGTGGATCCGTGCATTCCGTTTTGTCCCTGGGCCATTTATGCATCCAAAACCTGGTTTATAGCACAGATACAGACTATAATTATAGTGTACTTTATTCCAAGCTGCACACAACTTTTGAAGGCTTGTTGGTCATCATCAGTACATGGAAACAATGGTTGTTGAAGCAGGGATGAAACAGAGATATGGGGATCTAGAGAACTAGGCAGCCAGCTACACAATGCTTGGAAGAAAATAAATTGCATCTTACTGCTATAATGTACCCCCTAGATGAAACTAAGTGCAAAATGTTGTACAACTTTAATCATTTATATGAGGCAATGTGTGTTTAGGTCCAGCAGCCCTTTAAGTCCACGGACAATGTGGAATTCTCTACTAAATCTTGCTGGACCCCTGTCCAGTAAACTGCAGGCATTTTTTATATGAAAAGAACAGGAAAAGTTCAATCCAAATAAAATTGTAAGTCATGAATAGGTCTGGTTCACAAAGACATACAGAGCCCCCCTCCACAGCCATAAACCACTTTCCTATAACTCAGCTATATTTACTGCTGCATGGCTCTGGACAAAAGAAAGGGTATCATTGTCAAGACAGGAGAACAGAAGGTGACCTAAACTGGCAAAACCCAAGGTCTTAAAGCATAATTTATTTGGCCTTTGGAGAATTCAGAGAATGTTCAGTATTAAACACAATCTATGACAGGGTGACGTGTGAAGGCAATATTGTCTTCAAAATCTCTGTAGCCTTTTTCAAATATAGAGCATAGGAATTACAACAGCAAGCTTGGAGAATCTTGTTAATGAAGATATCTGGTAAAATACAAATGCAGACTGTTATTCTGAAACAACACAATGTTTAAATCACTGCATACATCCAATTATTCCTTTTATCCTAATACACCATGCAGTGTCTAAAAATAAAATATGTCCGTGCCTTCCCTCTTCATTGCAAGGAAATGCTTCTTAACTCCACGGGATGAGGAATAAGGTGTAATATGAACTCACTCCAGCAGACTCTGGTGCATTCAATGGCTCTGAGTTTTGGGCTGTACCTTGCATTTGGCACATATAATGTAGGGTTATTGGCCCTGCATTGTACTTGGTTCGGGCTTCGGAGGACTTGTCACACAGTTGGAGGGAGCCTGATGGAACAAGGACTAGGGTAAGTATTACCTATTATTCCAAATCCCTTAGAGTTAAGCATTTAATCACTGCAGTACTGGGAGGACCCACTGCAAGGGTAGCTTTTAATCATTTTTGGAGTTAGTATTTTAATTCTTCCATGTTTTCCCAACCAGCTATTTAGTATAATGGAGAAAAAAGCAGTGCTTTTTAGGCAACTGTGTCATAGGAATAAAAATTAAAAGTAAACCTACCTGCAAAAGAAGTATAAAAATTACCAGTCCAGCAGGTGGTGACTTTGATCTTTGCTAACTGCCAAAGAATCTTCAGAACCTAGCATACTTTTAGTAGTGTTGGCTGCCTACATCCCTCAGCATGCTTTGTGGTTCCACCTCTGCCTATATCACTATTGTGTCTCTCCTGTCTTTTCTTTTTTTGGGATCCTGAATGGGGTTCTCTACCCCACTGAGGCAGCCAGGTTCTTGTTCAGAAGAAGAAGCTCCCAGGCTGAAGTGTTTCTGCCTTTCCGGGTAGTCCAGCTGTAGTTCTACATATGCTTATCAAGGTCCCAGCTATGCTAGAGCTGGGGGCCTGTTCTACTGAAACTTTCTGGAACTCATTACGGTATTTCAGTAAGGATTTGGTCTGGAGAGTTACCGGGAGAATGTCTGGCTGATATTGGAAGGAGGCATCCAAGTATCCAGGGACATTGTGAGTACAGACCTGAGTGTAGCATCCTAGAAACTGTATGCTGCTACTATCCCTCAAATTCGGGACATTTCCTATGGTATCTCAGTGTTGCTCAGTTCCTTAGTTGCTGCTGGAGGGACTGTACTAAGAAGTTTTGAGAAAGTGAAAAGTGCCCTTGTGTTTCTATATTGTGCTACTGGAGTATCCCACAGCTCCCTACACCCTATCCAAGTTTAGCTTATAAAGAATCAAAAAAGGTTAACACTGGGGCATGGCTGGGATGTGAGAGAGAAACAACACTTTTACAGGAAGCTTTATGCCATCCTGCTAGCTATCCTGTTTTCCTGGGGGATCCTTCCCTTCATCCGACTCTTCTAGCTTCCATGACCTTTGGAGAACCAGCGGCCATTACATATCTCCTAAAAAGAAGAAACCGGCAGCTTCACTCCCTAGGCCTCCGTAATTGCAACATGGCTGGACCACATGTGCTGCTTCCGCCATCTTGCCTGCTCGGGCGGTCGTCTCTTCTTATTCTGGTGAGCCTGCAACATGGATGGAGTTTCCAGTGCTGACTGCTGGATGCCATCGCTGGCTGCAAAGCCACCCTCTTGCTCTAGATTAATCACTTGGTGGCCGAATGTACCCTGATCTGCCATGATCTCGACAAAATCAGGGGGCGACTGTCGGAGGCAGAGGAACGGCTCTCAGAGTTGGAGGATACTACAGGCTTTCATTCCACCCAGCTGGTGGATTTAGGGGCACAGGTATCTACTCTTGAGGCCAAATTGAAGGATGCCAAAAATAGGTAACACCACAACAATGTGAGAATTGTGAGCTTCCCTGATAAGGCAGAAGGTAACCAGCTGACTGTATTTGCAGAAAAGCTTTTTAAGAATGTCCTACAACTGGCCAATAATTTGTATACTTATGTGTGTGGAAAGAGACCATTGTGTTCCGACGGCGATCAGCCCCCAGGAGCAACACTGTGACATTTTCTGAAGTTCCAAGAGAGGGACCGAATCCTGGCTGAGGACCGAAAACAGCTTATTCTGGCCTATGAAAATGCAAAACTTATGTGGTTTCCTGATTTCTCCGCTGAGACACAGAGGAAATGCCGATCCTTCAATGAAGTCCGAAAGAGGCTGCAGAACAGGGGCCTGCAACACAGTATGAGCTTCCCTAGCAGACTCAGAATTCAACATCAAGATACTGTAAAAAAATTGTATTCTCCACTGGAAGCCAATGATGGTTGTCCTCTGTTGGGCACCTTTCAACCTGTTGTTCTGCACTTACAGACTCCTAGATGACCATGGCATGGTATCCGGTTCTGCTACATTGGATAGGTTGTCTGCAATATGGCTAAGGCTAAGTCAATTCAATTGTCATGCGATGTCAGGGGCCTTAATGACAAGATTAAAAGGGCCTCTATGTTTCACTACTTGAAGGCTGTCTGACCTCAGGTAGTCCTCTTACAGGAGACTCACCTGGATGACAAAAAGGTATTGGCCTCGCGAAGACAATGGATACAACGTTTTTTTCATGCCTCTTATTCCTCTTACGCAAGAGGTGTATCCATCCTTGTCAGTATGTCTGTCCCTTGTTCTATCCATTGAGTGATCTCTGATCTGGGAAGACGGTATCTAGTATTGGTCTTGGATATATTTCAAACGACTTTCTCTCTTGAGAAGGGTGATAAAAATCTAAATTCCATGCTATGCTAGTTGCTGACCAAAGAATCCAGGTTAACATCCCTTGAGTCTGATATCGACAGGATGAAATGGCCACAGACCCAACGGATAATATGGCCATTTTTACGGACTATTACTCCACCCTATATGACTGGATTCCTTCTTATGATATCACTCCATTAAAGGCTCTTCTATCTGGTCTCCAACTGCCCTCTTTGACTGTTGAGGAGAGGGAGTGATTGGACGGGGATATAACAGAGAAAGAAATTGAAGCGGCAATAAATTCCTTCCAACCCAAGTAAGTCACCAGGGCCGGTTGGGTTCCCCATTGAATGGTACAAATTGTATTCAGAAACCTTTGTCCCTAGATTATGTTCTTCATATGCCTACTGTTTTGCTCATGGCACTCTACCCTCCTCCATAGTTGAGGCACATGTGGTCCTTCTCCCTAAACTAGGCAAGGACCTTACTCAAAGCTCCTCTTATCAACCTGTAGTGTTACTTAATGTGGATCTGAAAATTTTAACAAAAAATGTGGCTACTAGAATGTCTTTGGTTATCTCTGCCCTTCTTAATATTGATCAAACAGGTTTTATGCCAGGTAAGTCCACTGACACATCTATGCAGACTTTTTACACATCTGCAGGTTTCCCATGCTCTCATTGGCTCCAGAGCAGTGTTGTCATGCAATTCCAAAGAGAGGTAGGGTGGTACAACCTGATCATATACAGTATATTAGACTTAAAGCATATGATCTCACCGTGCCCAACCAGAAGTCTTCATCTGCTTGCATATAAGTGTCGAATTCAAAAGAACATCAGTAACAGGTGAATGTAGAAAAATCTTCTTTAACGCATTTCAGTCCAAAAAACAGACCTTATTCATAACTTGAATAAAGTCTGTTTTTTGGACTGAGAATCATTAGCATTTTTACTCCTTTATGCAATAAAGAAGATTTTTCTACATTCACCTATTGTTGACACTATATTGAATTAAAGTGTTTGAGATTGTGGATAGATGGGACTAGTGTTGACCAAGATAAGGTTTGGACCCAAGTTTTGTGAGTGGATATCCCTTCTCTACCACAAACCTGGGATGGCCCTCAAAATTGGTAATTCCAGCTCCCTCTCATTTGTATAGGTAGGGGAACTAGGCAGGGTTACCCCCTTTATCCTTTTTTATTCTCCTTAATAATAGAACCATTGGCAATGGCCCTGTGTTCCTCTCCAGAGTTGGGTGCTCTGGAAGTGGGCTCTATTAAAGAAAGTCTGACAGTGGTGGACGGTTTCTTATTTTTTCTGACATGCCCAGGGCCCTCGCTTTAAGCAGTCCTCCATACATTAGGTGAATTTGCTACCTTCTCTGGCCTTAAGGTGAATTGGAGTAAATCAATTATTTTACCATTAGACTAGAGCTGCGGCAAATAGTACCCTACTACTCCAATGGGTTACCCAGTTCACATATCTAGGGGTCCATATCTCAGCTAGGGTTGCAGACTATTTTTCTTTGAACCTGCAGCCTCTGCTGGAATATTTGAAAGGCAGGGTGGAGGCGTGGAAGAACCTACCTTTATTTCTCATGGGGTGCATAAGCCTTCTTAAAATGAAGGTTCTTCCAATTTTCCTCTACTTTCTGCATCACTCGCCCACGTGGGTTCCTTGTGCCTTTTTTCGTTAGGGAACAGGGCTTATTCAGTTATTTTATTTGGGGCTCCTCATCTCCCAGAATTGGACTTAGAGCACTCCTGGAACCATGGGGCCAGAGGGGTTTAGTCCTTCCTGATCTATTTAAATACTATTTTGCAGGCCAGGGAATATTTGCACATCATTGACTTTTGGGGGACGATGGGGACTCAGCCACAGTCCTAGAGGCAGCCATTTTGGGTTCAGACGAGAGCTTGAGGCTTTTATTGAATAGGGGTTCTGGGACCAAATTTCCTCTTACCACTACAACGTGGGCCACTATCAAGGCCTGGGACTGTATTCAAACTATATTAACACCTGACTGATTTTCCCCTGCCACCTCACTTTGGTGGAATCCCAGATTTCCCCAAATTGCATCCATACTGGATCCCATTATTTGGGCGACAAAAGATATAAAGATCCTAGGGAGGTGGTTTGTTGCTGTTTGATAGTCTGAAGTCCAAATTTGATCTCCCTAACACTTATGTTTTTAGGTATCTGCAACTTAGGCATGGCATGCATTGCTTGCACTCTCTGGTCACCTTTGGACATGTGTTCTCGTATTGTCCTGTGGCACAGGGTTTCTGGAGAGAGAGTCTCTATGATTCATTACCAGTGTCTCAGCTTTGCCACTGCCCCTGACAGTTTCAGTGTGTTTACTGGGGCAGGTGGAGGTCCTGGCACCCACTAGAGCTCAACGTACCCTACTTAGTCTTCTATTGTTTTATGCCCGAAAAGCACTGATATTGAATTGGAAAAAACGATGGTGCCCTCCTTAACCTACTGAAAGGGGTTGCTTAATAAAGCCATGCCATTTTACAAAGCCACTTATTTGAGTAAGGGGTGTCCAAACAAGTTCCATAAGGTATGGCAGCCCTGGCTTGATAATTCTTCCAATAGTGCCTGAGAGGTGGGTCCCATCTGGGTTTTCCGTTACCCTTGAATGTACCCTCATCTTTAACATATTTTTTGGAAGTTTTGTATGAGGCCCTGACATTACTTAATAGATTACGGACAGTGTACATAGCCTGGGTTAGCAATTCTGTTGCAGCCCTTTAGGGGCTTCTAAATCCTTCCAGGGAAGTGTATCTCATGGGGGTGTTGCTTGAATGGGGGGGATAGTTTGGGAAAGAACCTGTGGCAAATCAGTGGGTCCTTTTGAGGGTGAGCACAACATATTAATAACTCACATAAAATCATGACATTTCCAATCCTCCTTGAAGGCCTTGGTGAGCTCTTGAAAAAGAAACAAGGCAGCACACCTATCTACTTTTCTTCAACTTATTTTTTTAATGTAATACCTTCTTACCTGTACAATCCAGTCAAAATTAAAAATAAAAGTGAGGTGTAGTATACCTGACCATAGCCACATAGCATTGTGTGTGTCTGGGAGTTGGGCCATCACACATATCACCTTTTTACACCCTCTATTCCCATCACCCCTAGGCCCCCTTATGAAACTAAGACCTGCTCATAAGCTCTATTAGAAACCTGAAGTGCAAGTTTTTTCTTACTAAAGGGGATCAAGTTAAATCATTTGAGTTTTTCTTACTTTAGCACAATCCCAAAGTGTCCTTGACGCTTTTACCAGCTAGCTGACCATTACTTTTTTTTTTTTTTTGCTGCTCCCTTAATATAACAGTTTTGGTACTTACATAAAAAAGTTTAGTAGCTAAAGGCAAGTACCATTATAAAGGATCCCAAAATATTCTGCTTACATATGCATGACATATGGTTTAAGTGAGAAGCCTCTACAAAGCACAATATTAATGAAAATGAGAAGTTTCAGCTAATTACACATTTTTTGGCAGTCTTTTTCCTGCCTAGAGGTTTGCCAGATGAACATTTTATGTACTTTTTTTTTACATGTAATCATATCCTAATGTTGAAAATTAGACTGTTTCAAATGCCAGATGGGAATGATATGATTGTACCTGCTGATGCACTGTGCTTCACAAAGGCTTTTATTTAATAATAAATACTTTGTAATACAAAAGGTGCTGCAATGGAGGCAAATGGGGTGCCCATTTATATCTGCATAGAGGTACTTTTTTTTTGTAGTGTTATACAGGTGCATTGTCATGCATGAACATGTGTTTCCTTTGTGTGTTGACATGCATTTTTCACATCATGCACATATTCAGTGTTTTTTTTTTCAATGGAGTGGATAGGGCTCAGAGCCACTGACCAGGGCTTGTTAATACCCATAGCCCACTCATTTTCATATTCTTCAAAACACACTGGGGGAGAATTACTAAAACTGGTGCACACAAAATCTAGTGCAGCTGTGCACATTAAGCAATCAGCTTCTAGGTTTTAGCCCTGGTTTACACTTTGACGATTTCAAAGTCGCAAAACGTAGTGCAGGAACTACTTTCAACATTGGTGCAACTCCAACGGGGTCGGAGTCGTACTGATTTGAATGGTTCTATTGCCAACAATAGGGCGTGGCTTGTCATACAATTTGAAACTGTGTGAACCAGGACATACTGTCAAAGCTTAATTCAACAAGCTGAGGTTCGAAGCTGATTGGAACTCTCTACCCCAATCTATCCGACTATTGCCTACACTGCTTGGTTTTAGGAGATCTCTGAAAACCTATTTCTTCAGGGAAGCCTATCCTGCCTTCTGATAATAACCAAATCTTCTATTTCTCCCATCAGTTTGTCCCCCACAGTTATTACCTTTTGTACCACTAGCCCCTCCCTCTTAGATTGTAAGCTCTAGTTAGGCGCAGGGCCCTCCTAACCCTCTTGTTTTAAACTGTATCGTTACTGTATTGTCTCCCTTTGTATTGTAAAGCTCTGAGTAAACTGTTGGCGCTATATAAATCCTGTATAATAATAATAATACTAATATTAATACTATGCACAGCTGCACTAGATTTTGTGTGCACCAGTTTTAGTAATTCTCTCTCATTGTCTTGCAGCGCTAAGATTGTAACAAGCACTATTTCTATTATGTACATATTTGTTTAGCATGATGCAATACAGAGAGCTCTAAGGCAATGCAGCTCCAACACACATGCATTGCAGTAACCCACATGCATGTATCAAGTCCACTGTTCCTGTGCCTGTAACCAGGGGCAGACTGACCATTTGGACCATCTCATGGGGCCCAGGGTCAGTAGGGGGCCCCATGAGATGCCCCTGGTACCTTTTGCATAGGCTTTTTTGAGTTTGGGCAAGGACATAGGGGCCCCATGATCCCCTATTGCTCGGGGGCCCCATGAGTTGTCAGTCCGCCCCTGCCTGTAACTCTGCAAATACCACCACACACTCTGACTCACCTGTCTGGGTGGAGAATATTTATTGCAGATGTATATGGCTGACTTTAGACAGTTTCACCAGAACATGCATCCCCACTGGAAATTTCCCCCTTATCATTTGGTCTTGGACAAACAATTTTGGATTTCCCATCACTTTCCTACATGATAATGGTAAGCAGGACAGATAGAAGAAGTAAATCTTCCCAAAGTGGAAAGAGACAGAAATAAAAACTGTTCTTTCAACAGGCATTGAGGAAGCGATATTACACCTCCTTAGTACTTCTAACTATTTTAACCCTGTACGTGCCACACCAATGTGCCACCAATGTGCTGGCAGGCAAGCTAACTGCACCTGCCTACAAGTGCACAATAGAATGGTAGATAGCACAGAGCCCACAGTCATTAAGTATACACAATGGGTACATCCAGACTTACATTTAGCGGTATACACCATGCCATTTCAGTTTTAAATAAAGAGATGGGTCTATAAAAGTCAATGGTGCATTAACGTTGTGGCCACATGCTGCATGATATTTCCAGAAAAAGAGTGCACACTTACTGTCCCAGGTCCACCTGTGTCTTAAAACCACACTCTCTCTGATCATCTACATTTAGCACTTTGTCCATTGCAAATATATTCAGTTTCAAACCTTTTGCTGTCATTAGGGTTCATTTAGGATGGAAAACTTTTATGGAATCTAATGGGAAGGAACAAATGTCTATTAGTTAAACTGGCTGCTGGCTGAAGAAGTCCCCGCCTGTGGACATAACGCATATAGGGGGGCAAAGCAGAAGGTGTGACGCCTTCCCGTGGCCATCTCAGCTTGTGGCTGTATGCCGCCTCTGTCTATGAGCTCTGTACTAGCATTGGTAGAGCGATATATCTTAGAAATGTGTTTTATATTTAACAGCAGGATTAAACAATTTTAAAACGGAGAACGCTGGGCTCTGTTTTCTGCTTTTATGGTACTGATGAGGAGGAGAGGAGATTTAACCCTTGAAGGGGGCAAGTGCTTTTTTGACCTTAGCGTAATACAGAGGTTAAAATATTGAGGTGAGCTGCCAATTATTTCACTGGTGGTGGAGACACACAGAGCACTTTTAGATTGTATTTGATGCAAAATATAATACTTCATGTTCACATGAAGGGTTATATAGGATTTTTTCACTTTATTATGTGATTAATAACTTTAGACTTTTATATTTATGCACTATTTATTTTATTATTCTTTTGTTGTTTTAATATTGAGTTGTATTTCAAGGTTGCACTGTACTTTATTTAAGTGTTAAGTGTTTGTAAAAATAAAAATAATTTTTTTAGGTGATTCGTTTGCAATTTTCTCACGTTTGAAATTTGATATTGAGTTTGGAATATTTTGATTTGTTTGCACTGATTGATTTATAGTTCATTTATTCATGAATCCATAAACATTTTACAATAAAGTTATTTTTTTTCCAATGTAAAAATAACAATGTTATTCTCAGTTTTCAAAATTTGTAGAACCGGAGACATATATATTGATTACTTTAAAAAGATTCTTTCATACAGGAAATGGTATGTGAAACAACTATTTTAACAATTTGGTCAGTGACCCTCTTCTGTCAATATTCATGATGTAATACATATAGAAAGAATTTAGTGAAGTGATAAGCATCTAACACATACAGTACACCCATAGCCATGGCCTTTTATGCAATCCTCAAATTGTCACTAAATCACATCACATTATTTTAATATATTGGCTTATAAACAGATACATGATTAATATTTTGAAAGACTATACAGCAAAATGCATCTTTCATTCTTTATTAATTTTTTTAAATAGTAACAGAGTAGAGATAAAAACAATACATTCTGGAATGTATCCATAAAACTGAACCCTGGGCAGATATGAAAGATACAAATTATTGCTGCTCTGTATTCACTAATACATTATTAAATATTTATATTTTTTTTAATGTAAGTAATGTATGTTCTTGAATTTGACTTGGTGATTGTGATGTTCATACGCTACTAAGGAGCATGCTGATAGGAGTTGAGAGCAGTGAGAGAGAAATGAGCTCTTCAGTCTATTACTTCATCTTTCCCTGTCAATTCACAGGGTGGACTCCAGAACAAGAGGTGCTGGGAACTCTTAAATGTGCGTGTGTATTCACATGAAGAAAAACTCCAAACAAGCTCAATAGCTCTTGCAACGCCAATGAAGAAAAAAAGCATCCAGGAGGCACTGGGACTTTGAGATGACTATAAAGTAGTGAGAAGACATAAACATTCATAGAGCTCTAGGCTGCTCACAAGAGACAAGGCTTCCCTCGATGGGTACCCAACAGTAGCTCAAACCATAGACATATAAAAAGGATCACCAGAACAAAACCTGATAAAAAGAGTCTAAGATCATTTTAATTGTTGGTAAAAAAAAGCCATATAAAAATAGAAGCTCCACTGCTGCTCAGCAATTGCTGTCAAGTTGTTACTACCAGAGGAGTGTTTGATACTGGGGGGTGTTGCCCCAGAAATACTGTGGCTGGTGTTATATGACTTTATTACCAAAAATTAAAATTATGTAGGACTCTTTTATCCAGATTTGATCTGGCGCTTTCTCTTGTATCTCTATGGTTTCTGTCACAGGGTTGTAGAGGAACAAGACCTATAAGTGTAGCCCATACCCTGAAGAACTGTGTATTCCTCTTCGCTCCTGGCAGGAGAACATGGTGATGAGGGAATTAAGGGAAAGTGAGTATACAGGCAAAGCTTAGGTTCACTTTAAAGTGCTGATGTGAATTGGGTTTCTCCAATCCATGGTCAACCTAAATATGTCTGGCCTTTTGTACACACCACTTGGAATCATAAATGATTTTTCTCTTCACATGTACACTTTCAGCTTTTCCATAGACTGACAAATTGGAGAATGAAGAATCAATTAATTGCATCGTTTCTAAAGAACAATTTTTAAATTGAACATACTTTAACTTACACTAATTTACAATATAGACATTATTTTGCATTTGATTTTTTGTAAAGTGGAGCTCCACCTAAAAGGGGATGTTCCACCTTAATGACTGGTCCCCCGTTCCCCGTGAAGAATTGGCACCTTTGGGGAATTTTGACAGGTTCCCACTCCCACTTACACTCCAACCGCCTGTGTGACCAGAAATGGGAGTTCTCCTCCCCCCTCCCTCCCCGCAGTCCTCTGGGACACATGACAGGTCCAAAAAGACTGCGGGATCATTCACAATGCGCAGTGCTACTCGCACATGTGCAGTGGGTACCCGACTGTGAAGCCGCAAGCTGTCACAGCCTGATGCCCACACTTAAGATGCCGGTACCAGGGACAGAGGACGGCCAGTCAACTCGGTTGGAGTGAACACACCATTGGATCATGGGACAGGTAAGTGGCTGTTTTTTAAAAGTCAGCAGCTACAGTTTTTGTAGCTGCTGACTTTTATTTTTTCAGAGGAGACTGGACAACCACTTTGACTACTGTCACAAAAGGGTATTTGTATTTAATTGATTTAAAGAGATTTTCTATTAACAAAATGAACATTCCACAGTTTGCTCTTACAAAGGTATGTTAATGACACTAAGACTTTCAGCTCTGAAAACACAGTGACAGCTAAAAGTATAAAAATACAATTGGAACTTCTCTTTTTTAATGCATTTCTATTGGAAATGTATTTCAAGGGTTACAGTACAGTGAAGCAAATATAGTTTAGCATTTAAGATGAACCAATACAGTGTCAACTGGTAGAAAGCCATGTACAGAAAATGCCAGCAGTGTCTACAAGTGATGGGAAACAAGCACAGATTATACATAATGCATGAATAACAGGGAGGATACCATGCCACTATCAGAACTAATTGTTGAAGCATGTCTAAACTCCAATGGAAATATTTTATATATTTCAGCTTATCAATACTTAGATTTGGTGGACTGGTAAACCTGTGAATAACACAATTAATGTCCCCTTCATGTCTACACTTATTTTTCCATTGTATCTATGAGGGCAGCTGAGGTTGTCAAACTAGCTTGACTGTCTGCCTTTAGTCATCTCCATTACATGATGAACTGAGTTGACTAGTAGGTTACATAATAAAGATTGTTCTTTGTGCTTTCTTTTAAGCTCGTAGAGTGACAAGGCATCACTGCATCCGTTGGTATTTGATGAAAATGTTTTTAGCCTGAAAAATGAAAACTAACACAGCCACTACATCTAAGGACTGGTTAGCTGCTATATTTCACATTAGAGTGTTGGAAAGAGGCAGCAGTTCAAATAATTGTGTGTTTTGGTGTAGATATAGAAGGAATTTGGTGGCTTAATGGGTGGCTTAAACCAGTGGCTGTCAACTTGCAAGGGAAATAGAGCCTCAAACGCAGCCCCTAATGTCTCCAAAGGGACACATATATTATTTATTACATGTAATGCTACAGAAAACTGTCACAGACTGAAGACTTACTAGAGGAAATAGTCAGAGATTATTCTACTAGTGTCAGGGATGCGGGTGTGACCAGAAGTGTGTGGACTGACACAGGGAAACGCAAGCTTCAGATATGGTATAAATAAGACAATTTATTAAAGATTAACAATACAAACATAAACGCAGTGCACCAAACCCCAAGCTAACACAAATACATACAACAAGGTGAAACAAACCCAAACCTAAACTGATACAGATACACAGGTACATACACATATAGAGCACAACGTAATCAGGCAGGCCGGGTCGATAACTATCGGGCAGGTAGGTACAGGAGGAGCAGGCGGAGAGAATGGTCAGGGTCACAAGCCAGGGATCAAAACAGGAGAAGTCAGCAGAGGTCAGGATCAGGCAGGGTCGGCAACAAGTCAGGCAGAGGCAGAAACAGGAACAGGAACGCAGGTTACAAGATACAGGGGCCCATGGAAAAACACACACCAAGGCACAGACTGCAGGTCTGGCCATCCCTTAAATACACCTGCAATCAGCCCCAGGTGATGGCTAATTGCCGAAGTGAACCTCTGGTTGTTGAGAGCACCCGCTGGCCAGCCCTGGTACTGCAGCCCACAAGGCAGGTGAGTCCCACCACTATTGGCAAGTCCATTCCTGACAGTACCCCCCCCCCTCAAGGAGCGGCCTCAGGACGCTCCAAACAGTCCTAGCTGGGCAAAATGTTCCACCGCCCGGGTCCAGTGACTGGCGGGATATCAAAGACTGGCACATCGAGCTGGACACCGGAAGGAGGCACTTTGAGCTGGACACCGGACAGAGGCACTTCGAGCTGGACACCGGACGGAGGCACTACGAGCTGGACACCGGACGGAGGCACTACGAGCTGGACACCGGACAGAGGCACTTCGAGCTGGACACCGGATGGAGGCACTTCGGGCTGGACACCGGACAGAGGCACTTCGGGCTGGACACCGGACGGAGGCACTTCGGGCTGGGAACCAGACGGAGAACGTCGGGCTGAGCAACGGACGGAGGCACATCAGGCTGGACGCCGGATCACCAGGCGGAGCAGCGGGCACCGGGCCACCAGGCAGAGCAGCGGGCACCGGGCCACCAGGCTGAGCAGCAGGCACTGGGCCACCAGGCGGAGCAGCAGGCCCCGGGCCCCCAGGCAGGGCAGCAGGCACCGGGCCACCAGGCGGAGCAGCAGGCACCGGGCCCCCAGGCAGGGTGGCGGGCACCGGGCCACCAGGCGGAGCAGCAGGCACCGAGCCCCCAGGCGGAACGGCGGGCACTGGGCAACCAGGCAGGGAGGCAGGCCCTGGGCAACCAGGCAGGGCGGTGGGCACCGGGCCCCCAGGCGGAGCGGCGGGCACCGGGCCACCAGGCAGGGCGGCAGGCACCGGGCCACCAGGCAGAGCAGCAGGCACCGGGCCACCAGGCGGAGCAGCAGGCACCAGGCCCCCAGGCAGGGCGGCGGGCACCGGGCCACCAGGCGGAGCAGCGGGCACCGGGCCCCCAGGCAGGGCGGCGGGCACCGGGCCACCAGGCGGAGCAGCAGGCACCAGGCCCCCGGCAGAGCGGGAGGGACCGGGCAACCAGGCACGGCGACAGGCACCGGGCAACCAGGCAGGGCGGCAGGCACCAGGCCATCTGGCTCAACAGCGGGCATCGGGTCACCAGGTACAACAGCGGGCACCGGGTCATCAGACATTGGATTGTCTTGCTCGACCGCGGGCACCAGGTCATCTGGCTCAACAGCGGGCATCGGTTCACCAGGCACGACAGCGGGCATCGGGTCACCAGGCATCACAGTGGGCACTGGGTCATCAGGCATTGGATCGTCTGGCAAGACCGCGGGCACCGAGTCATCTGGCAAGACCGCGGGCTCCGAGTCATCTGGCAAGACTGCGGGCTCTGAGTCAACCAGCCCGACAGCGGGCATCGAGTCACCTGGCAAGACTGCGGGCACCGAGTCGTCTGGCAAGACTGCGGGCTCTGAGTCAACTGGCAAGACAGCAGGCACCGAGTCATCTGGCGGAACTGCGGGCATCGAGTCATCTGGCATAATAGGATCATCAGGCTGGATCAGTTCATCAGGCTGGGTAGAAATATCATGCTGGGTAGAGACATCAGGCTGAATGGAGACATCAGGCTGAATAGAGACATCAGGCTGAATAGAGACATCATGCTGGGTAGAGGCATCAGGCTGCACCACGGAAGGCAGGTTCTCAGATGGGAGGCTGACCGGTTTGGATACTGGCAGGATGGTATTGGTTGGACAGAACTTTTGCCTTTTCCTGGTTTTAGTTACCGGAGCACTGTAAGTAAGCGCAGGTTTGTAAACGGATGGAGCAGCTGGAGACAGAGAAGAGCTGGAGGATGGAACAGAGGAGGGAGCAGTTGCTACAGAGGACTTCTTTACAGGGTTGAAGAAAGGATAGGTGCAGCGAGTGGGAGCAGGGGACTGGTATGTGGTAGTTAGCAGAGTATACTGGGCCATCACTGGGGGTGCTGTCGGGGATGCAGGAAGAGTGCCTTGAGCAGAGGAATGATGTTGCAAGCCAACCGAGGCTGGGTGTAACAAATCTGTCCATGTCTGCAGTACTGGTTTAACAAAACTCAGCTTACACCTAGCCTGTCTGATCAAAGACTGCACTGCGTTTATGCAATCCATAAGCACATGTGATGGACATGCTGCATAGTGCTCATGGAAACAATCTGGATCATCCTCCAACAACCATACCAGTGATTCCACTTGATCCACACTAAATGGGGGAAAAAAGTCATCCCTGCTTTCAGGGGTACAGGACCGAGCCAACTCAGCACAAACCTGGATCAATGGCTGCACCTCAGAAAACTCTGTGCCCTGATCAACTAGACAATGACGATCCTTATACACTCTAGCAGTTGATCCCGGGTATACTCCTTAAGAGTCTGATAAGCATAGTCTTTGTCATCAAACACTAGCAGATCTAAATACACCACCTCATCAAGATCCATCCTTCCCAGCAACAACAAGCCAAGATGGCTTCCCTGTGCAGCCACGTCTGGTCAGGTTGGCCTTGGTGTAATGTCAGGGATGCGGGTGTGACCAGAAGTGTGTGGACTGACACAGGGAAACGCAAGCTTCAGATATGGTATAAATAAGACAATTTATTAAAGACTAACAATACAAACATAAACGCAGTGCACCAAACCCCAAGCTAACACAAATACATACAACAAGGTGAAACAAACCCAAACCTAAACTGATACAGATACACAGGTACATACACATATAGAGCACAACGTAATCAGGCAGGCCGGGTCGATAACTATCGGGCAGGTAGGTACAGGAGGAGCAGGCGGAGAGAATGGTCAGGGTCACAAGCCAGGGATCAAAACAGGAGAAGTCAGCAGAGGTCAGGATCAGGCAGGGTCGGCAACAAGTCAGGCAGAGGCAGAAACAGGAACAGGAACGCAGGTTACAAGATACAGGGGCCCATGGAAAAACACACACCAAGGCACAGACTGCAGGTCTGGCCATCCCTTAAATACACCTGCAATCAGCCCCAGGTGATGGCTAATTGCCGAAGTGAACCTCTGGTTGTTGAGAGCACCCGCTGGCCAGCCCTGGTACTGCAGCCCACAAGGCAGGTGAGTCCCACCACTATTGGCAAGTCCATTCCTGACAACTAGATTGGTTAGAGACTGAAGTCATGCTACAGGAGACCATCAGAGACAAGGGACATGTTGTATGAGACCACTGGACTTTACTACAATTAAGGGACCCTTTACAAATCAATGATCCCTCTGTTGACTGCTGGGGCCCAAGGGCCATACTTCAAACACCAAAGGGCCACATGTGGCCCTTGGACTGCAGGTTGGGTGCTAGGGGCTTAAACTAATGCAAGTCTCATTGTGACATATTTTGGGAGCTACTGTACGCACATGAATAGTATTATACAGACAACATATGTTAAGTAGAAACACTGTGGCCCATCTCCATAGAGAAGATCTTCTAATAAAAAAGGGGAAGGCCATTAAAGGTCAAATATGCCCTTTTATTACCAACTACTCCAAACAATACGGGGCTATTAACCATATTATTAAGAAAAACTGGAAGGTCTTACTGGCAGACCCAGTGTTATCCAAAATTCTACCAGAAAAACCAGAAATAGTATTTCGTAAAGCCACCAAAGACATTATTTAGCACCCAATGTTATTGATCCACCTAAGGAAATCTCTCTGTTTAATGATCTTAAGGGATACCATCCGTGTAATAAGTGTATAATCTGCAAATGTAATAACACCAGGAAACATAGACAAAATACGTTTACTTCACAAGTAACTGGGAGAAGATACAATATAGATAAATTCATTACATGTAACAACAAATATGTGGTCTATTTGTTAGAATGTCCATGCAAGCTTCAGTACATCGGTCGCACCACCAGGCGGCTCAGAGATAGATTGAGAGAACATGTCAATAACATCAAACGGGGATACAAAGAGCACTCAGTTTCCTATCACTATAAGAGATTTCACAATATGGACCCCACCTCTCTTAAATTTACGGGTATTGATACAATTAAAACCCACTGGAGAGGAATACACAAGAGACGTGCAGTCTCTCAATTAGAAATGAAATGGATCTATGAGCTTCGCTCTTTAAAACCTAATGGCCTCAATACTGAGGTCGATATCAATTGTTTCATTGAAAATAATTGAGTACCACCCATCTGATATCATCATGATGAATTCTTTTATAATTTTTAGATTAGCATATTCGGTATATATGGATATTTTATACGTTCTGTCTCCTGGACTGTATGGAAGGAGTTTATCATCTCGTACCACGAGAGATATGCACAGATAGGATTGATTTTAATTTTAATTTAATTTTTAGCTCTATTTGATTATATATATTTTATTATGTTATTTGGAATATCTGCACACGTGCACTGACCTCAAATCCATGGGAATGGGATATATACAATAAATTTTTCTAATAAAATATAGAATATGTTTATATCGTTTGTAAACAGAGACTATTTTCAATTCTTTTCATATTTTTTATATTTTTTATATTTTTTATTTTAATTTTTTTAGACCGCATTTAGATCGGTATTTGTATCTAATGTACACTGTGAGGGGAATGCTGATACATTCCCCTTGTGATAATGGTATAACTTATGTATATATTATTGGTATCAAGTGATCTCTGTTTTTTCTAACTGGACAGAATTATTCTGACAACCGCCAATAGAGGCTGATGATGGGACCCGTTCTTCCCTCTCCCCTCCTTTCTTGAACCCATGAATTAACTGACATGGATATTATTTTTCAAGATATTTATGTACACTTACCCCCACAGAAGGATGTTGATATATTCCTTGATTGGGGACACACAGGCATTCAATCTGCCTTATACCGTGGGACTAAGAAAAAATGGCGCCCGTCATCTTCGCGCATGCGCAGTTCATTCTGCGCTATCCCAAAATGGCCGCGGTCTCCTGCACATGTGCGGTTTATTCGTGTATTTAAACAAACGGCGGACGACACGACGTGATTGGCGACCCCCCTCTGAAGACGTGCTTGAGCACGATACGCGTCAGGAGGAGCCACACCATGCCGTGACGTCACACCCGCCGGAGCAACGTGGAGCTCCGGCGGATACTCTTACTTACCAGCTGGTCAGTTACTCACAGACTACTGTCTGCAACGTTTTTTTGTATCATCAACTTTTAATAAATTTGAGGTTAAAACCTACTACACTATGGGAGTGTTCTTGCTGCCCCCTGGGGGAGTGCTTTAGTCCGCAGGCTCACCGCAGACCCACTCCAAGAAAGGATTGCTATCCATTATCCAGATCACCAGCAAGGACGGTTTCTACAGGGACCCCCAGTGGAGTAGAATAACCCATTTAGGACCCGATAAAGGAGGAACCGCTCACCACCTGACAGCAGGATCTTATACCCAATGCGCATTTAAAATGCGCGTCCGGTGAGTGCGCATTTTAACACCACCTCCTCACGAATAACAGAGTCACCTCTATTATTTATGTGTATTCACGGGACTATCCATTTATCACACCAGTGACTTATCACTATTTTTATGTATACTTGTATTCACTATTGCTCACTAACGCTGCACTTCCTTTTTATTTATTATATGTTAAGTAGAAACTGGATCATACAATTTCTACAGTTAAAAACAGATTATAGCATTTTCTCTGACGGCATCTGTATTATGAAATGTATGATACTCCTGATCATAGCTGTACAAATTCAGACCAAAAGAACCCTAAATACTAACCTTTCTGGCTAGTGTTGTCTTAAATCTTCTTAATCTTGTTGATATGACATTTCCGCAGGTGACAGATTCCTGGTCTCTGTGATTCCAACCCTTAGGTCAGTACAGAACAGAGTATTGGTGTAGGGCAGCCTTTCTCAACCTTTTTACCCCAGAGGAACCTTTGAAAAAATTTTCAGGTCTCAGGGAACCCATGCAAAAAATAATTTATCAGGCATCAATGGGAAGAATGCCCCTTACATTGGTGGTCAGTGGGAAGAATTAAGTTCTTACAGTGGTGGTCAAAATGTTCATTGGTGTTATACCATTGGTTCTACCAAGTGGCATAGAACCTGGAACCATGAAGGCACCATAAGATGGAAGCCACAGCTTAAGGAACCTCAAACAACCTCTGAATGAACCCTAGGGTTCTACGGAACGCTGGTTGAGAATCCCAGGTGTAGGGGATGGCAGGAGGAACCACAGCATGCAGAAAAAGAAAAGCAATTTCTATGTCTGCAGAAAGCCATCCAAATAGTGACTTTGGTATCTTTGTACCTGTGATTGTGACTTAGCAACTTCCAAGATAAATTGTATCTAAACCCATTATTGTAAATGTAAAATATTGCAGTTTATCAGTAACTAGATGTGATATTAGCATGTATTTTCATTTTTTCGTTTACTTTCAGTATCACACTTCCTACTCTAGGATAACAAAACTCTTGCTACCCTAGACTACTCTCCTGATTTTTTACTACAGACACCTTCCACTCTTCTAAATTCCATAACACAATGGGAGGTGTTCTGTAGTTCACAAATAAGAACTAGGTATGGTCAATAACATTGTTCAAGATTTCAGTTCCATGTACAGGAAGTAACAAAGACACTGGATTTCCGGCAGGATCAGCAGGTATTTTTGTGTATGATACATATTACATATTCTAAAAGAAAACTAATGCAGCCACCTTGTCTAAGGACTGATAACAAGCAATATATTATATTTTTGTTCTTGGGTTAGATATACTGAAAACTCCAATTTATATGCAATGTTTCTGTTATTTTATTTATGCCTATACAGTATATATGATTTCTGAAAAATTTAAAATGTTTTTCAGAAGCTTGTACATTTTTACCTTAGACTGTCTGAAAAAAATATCAGAAGGCCATCTATATTCAGGCTAAATCCAGTAAGTCAAATTCCATTGCAAAACATATTATGTAGAATTTTACATTCAATTGGACCAAGCAGATGTCATATTTAATTAAAATTAAATAGACAGGTATTTTATATAAAATTTAAGCCAAAACTTTCTAGAAATTGTGCTGGAGGGTCTTCAATGTTTATGACCAGACGGATGACACAGTGAAAGACTAGGACATGAACTATACTGCCAGATAAACAGAAGTCATCCCAGACACATATAAATGCAGAGTGAGTCATATAGACTTCAGCACATTAGTGATAGTAAGTGACGTTGTGGCGTCATGACTACACTTGAAAATTAGAGTCTTCCAGGCTGCTCCAGGCACACTGTTTTGAAGCTGGCTAATGCTTGCTGTAATTTTTATGCTGAAAAAGACAGACTGATAATTAACTGCACTGCAATTCTGAAGTAGTGTCTGCAGCTAATTCTGTAGATGGACAGATTAGACAGGTATGATAGATAGAGGTGGAAAGAAAGAGAGAAAGAAAGAGAGAGAGAGAGAGAGAGAGAGAGAAAGAAAGAAAGAAAGAAAGAAAGAAAGAAAGAAAGAAAGAAAGAAAGAAAGAAAGAAAGAGAGAAAGGGGGAAAAAGAGAGAAAGAGAGAAAGAAAGAAAGAGAGAGAGAAAGAAAGAAAGAAAGAAAGAAAGAAAGAAAGAAAGAAAGAAAGAAAGAAAGAAAGAAAGAAAGAAAGAAAGAAAGAAAGAAAAGAAATTTAATAATATGAAAACTGTGGTATCAAACATATAAAATAAAGTGAGTGCTCCTGTTAAAAAAGTAAAAGTAAGCAGCTAATAGCACTAAAGGAGATCACAACCACCTCAAGTATAAATAGATAAATAAAGTGCAGCGCTAGAAAACAACAAGCAGAAAGTTCGATCTAAAAAGTTTGATCTTTAAAATTCGTTATCAAATGTTCGTAAGTTATTTCATTTGATACAGTAATATAGTAGACACAGCTATGATGAATCCGGAAGAAATGGCAGAAATGCGCACTCACCGACTGCGCATAGGAAATGCGCATGTGTGTATTAAATTCCGCAGATGTCGTTCTCCCTCGGGAAGGGGTGTCATCAAACGATCGTCTGCTGGACTCACAGGACCTCCTTAAGATCGGGATGGATCAACCAGGTAAAAGACTCCTTCCAGGTGAAGGCTTCCCTCCTCTGGATGTAGTATGTATTGGAAGCTGTGTCTGCTGACCCCTCAATGAGGGGCAAAAAGTGGAAGAGTACCCATAGTGTATTATGTCAAAAAAATTTTATTAGTAACAAACTCAGTGCAGGGCAGGTCAGTAATGGTGCTGGCAAATGCCAGAAAACACAAAATAAAAGAAAATGTATTACTGACCTAAAGGTAGAGTGGCCGCCAGACCTCCTCGGGGTCTGGGTGGCAATGAGGCGTCACAGGCTGTCAGTTCCTCAGTAGCTGGATCTTCTGGAGAAGCTGCATGCTCCAGCCCAGCTGCCCTCACTCCAGTTCTGACAATGGAGAATCTCTCACTTGGCTGCAGTTCACTTGCTCAGCTACCTCTTTCTCATCATGTGTAGCCTTTCACTCAAACACTCTAATGCCATAAATAAAAATCTATGTTATGGTTTTCAGTATAATCCTATAAACTAGAGTAGATGGGCTGTTTGGGGATTCAGTAGTAAGCTTGTAATTTATTACTGATTCCCAAGTGATTCTTATGGGTGTTTGGTTAAAGGATAAGTTCACCTTTTAGTCAAAAATAATAAATGCACATTTTTTTTTGCAGGTAATGTACGAACAAGCAGATATTTTAACAGGAAGCTTCAATGAACAACCACAGCGCTCCACAGCGCCGTGGTAGTTCATTGAAAACTACTTTCCAACAGTCGCTATGCCTGTCGGGACTTGCAGTTCATTCATTCAAGGAATAAAGTAAGAATGAATGATGCGGCCATGTGGGCGAATTTGACAGATAGTACAAGGAGACTTCTCCCCGTACTATCTGTCAGAGGGAGGGGGCGGTGGGTGGCAGCTGTGGCTATGGGAATGTGTTACATGTTCCACCCTAACAACGGGTGGAACATGTAACATGTTCTCAAAGGTGAACTTATCCTTTAAATTCCAAGTAACAGCTTAAAGCAGACCTTCAACTAAAAACAAAGGTTACCCTTGTTATTTTCATCCCCCAACTTCTAACTAACTCACAGTTTCTTTTAATGTGTCCTTTTCAGGGAGCTAGTACCTTTTTTTCACGATACCCACTACCATTTCTCCAATTCTTGCTTAGGTGAGGATGACATAGCTTGGCCCACTCCTGCTCGTAGTCTGTCAGGAAAACATCATACATCTCAGTAGGCTACAGGACCAATCTTCCTACACCCATGGATCTCATGTATGTACAGTGGGAGTCATCAGGAGTCATCAGGACTTCCAAAACCAAGATGCAGGCACCAAATTAGCAAACTCTTGGAGGAATCAGCGGTGAGGAAGACAGCGCTGGACTTCTCAGGCTGTTAAGTATCTACACTATATGATCAAAAGTTTGTTGACACCTGATAATCTCACATACTATATGACAAATATTATGTGACACTCCCTACTATAGTAAATGAGTGCAGGTGTTTCCAATGAAGATTCTTGCTAATGTTACAGCATACAAAGAAATATTAAACAATTGTCTTCTTCCAACCTTGTGATGACAGTTTTAGGACGTGACCATGCTCAAATGTCACATCCAAAATTATATGGTTTGATGAGCTTGGTGTGGAGGAACGTGAGTTGCCTCCACAGAGCCTTGACCTCAACGTTATTGAAAATCTTTGAGATATACTCAAATGCCTATTGCGTGCCAGACCTTCTTGTTCAATATCAGTACTAGACCTCACAAATGCTCTTTTTACTAAATGGCCCAAACTCCCACAGACACCCTTCCCAGTGGAATCTGTTATAGCCCAAAAGTGTTGTTCAGTTGTGTATCAGTGCTCATGGTTTTGGATTGGCATATTTAACAAACTTGTATAGTGTAGGTGTGATGGTCAGGTGTCCACAAATTTTTGATCATATAGTGTATTTCTTTACAGTATTTCTAGCTGCTGTCTTTTAATTTTCACATGCCTAGACGAAGTTCCTCTTCAAAGTGTATGCAAACCCTCAATTTATTTTTAGTATGTTTGGCACAATGCTTTACAATATGCTTTTTTTCTGAAAGCCCAATTAAACTTATAGCTGCTTGCAGAGCTAAAGGTCTAACTCAGCGAGAGACTGCTTCAACAGACAGTGAAAGAGCCCTTCTTTGGGGCAGGTGTCAGGCTTTTCTACTCAGTGAGTGGCTGCTTAATAAAAAAAAAAGCAAACTAAAGACTTTGAACACCTGTTGGTTTTGGTGGCAGAATTTAATGGAAAATGTAGTCGGGCTCTAAGCAAATCATTTTCTGTGAATGTGTTTCAAAGTTTCATATCTGGAGGCCCTGCCTGTAACTGCCCTTTTCTGTTACAGACTTACAGAGCAAAGCCACTTTCTTATAACTAGCAACAGTATTGTCAGCCTGCCTCGAGCACTCTTTCAGTTGACTTTTGGGTTGACTATTTGATAGACCTATATAAAAGTTTTAGTGCTATGAAAAAAAAAATCCCCAGAGCCACCAATCAGTCCCAGTTGGGGGAAGGCTTTGGCCTCCATGCCTTCTTAAAATAATGTTCTCCCTTACATGGATGTCCTACTATTATTTTGAAAGTAAGATTGGCCACCAATTGGCCTCTGCTTGGTGTGTCTGAAGAAAACTCTGATCAAACCTTCTCTGGAAAGCTGGAATCACAAATGTGTGAGTCTAACTGGTGGTTGTTGAGGAACTGGAGTTATTCTTACTCACATTTTGATACATCAGGCCCGAAAGATTGTGTCATCCTGTCTAGATCAAAGACACCCAGAGCGCAATGGATTTACGAAATTATGCTATTTCCAATGTCATGCCATGTATGCATTTATATGTGTCTGCATTTTTCCTCTCAAGTACCATAGTGCATTACTAATAAAGGATTTATTAAAACTGGCTATAGTCCAGCATCAACAAAAAGACTTGTTTTTCATGCCTGACCCCAAACATTGTTTTAGTCCAGAAGTGAAATTCTCACGAGTGATGGTTAAAAATGTTTCTGATAGAAGCCATGATCGTTGAAGAGGGCAGATTGCTAATACTGTAACTAAAAGCTTTGTTACTTTTAGTAAGTGCCATTAAGTGGCTTACATATATTAGCCTGACATCATCTACCAATATGTTATTTGGAAAAATGTGCCTCATTTTTATTAATATAAGTCTTTCAGCTATGCTTGGTGTTTGAATTACCACTAAATTTGAGACAAATGATCTTTTGTGATGTGCCAACAGTAAATAGTTCTTGTTCTATAAAGTCATTGGTGGTCTCCCTTCCAGCAGGTGCATCCGGGACGTAATACTGGGCATACATGTTTCACTGTCTCCACCTATCCAACAGCTTGTTACCAAGTACCATGCACATTAATCCCTACCGTACAAGAACTTACAGTCTAATGGCCTTACATGAGTGCACACACTTTAGAAGTGAGTTAAATGGAATTCAATTTTTCTAAAGTTTGTGTGGATTCTCTGAGGATACTGGAGCAACCCTACATAGAAAGGACCTACAGACTCCGAATAGAACCATGAACCTCAAATCAGGACACCAACACTGCACCACAGACCTATAGTGTTTAAAAGTATTGAACACTTTCAAATGTGTCCTTGTGGTTTTAACTAAGTATTAGTCTAGTTGTATTCCTTGTGTTTATTTGCCTTACCTTGTAATGATGGGCTCAAGTGTTGTGGCTGCAGTTTGTAGGCCCATGACTGATTGAATCCTCTATGCACAAATATTCATTAACCTAGCTTGTCCTTGTTCACTAAAGGCAAAATTAACTTCTTGTTCCAGGTCACACAGTATCCAATCTGTGCCGCACCATTGTTGCATCACAAATGTGGGAGTGCTAATGTCATGAAATATATCTCTTCCCTTCACTGATCTACCAGTTTGTGTCTGTGTCAGATCTAAATATTGAGGGGAATGTAACAAAACTGGAGCAGACAGAATTTGGAGAAGCCATGCAAGGTAACCAGTCAGTTTCTATCTCTAAATTTCAGACTAAGCAAGCTGAAGATAGAATCTGAGTTATCGGGCAGCACACTGGCTAAATGGTTATCAATTCTGCCTGACAGTACTAGGGTCACTGGTTCATATCCCAGCCACAGCACCACCTGCCTGGAGTTTGCATGTTCTCCCCAGGGGCGGATTGACAACTCATGGGGCCCCCGGGCAATAGAAAATCATGGGGCCCCTGCGTCCTTGCCCACACTCAAACCACACCCAAAAAAAACCTATGAAAGGTACCAGGGGCATCTCATGGGGCCCCCTACTGACCCTGGGCCCTCAGGCAGTGTCCGAGTGGCTAAATGGTCAGTCTGCCCCTGGTTCTCCCTGTGCCTGTGTGGGTTTCCTCTGGGTCCTCCAGTTTCCTTCCACACTCCATAGACATGCTGGTAGGTTAAATGGATCCTGTCTAAATTGGCCCTAATATGTGTATGTATGAATGTGAGTTAGGGACCTCAGATTGTAAGCCCCTTGAGGGTTAGGCACTGATGTGAATGTACAATATATATGTAAAGCACTGCATAAATTGATGGTGCTATATAAGTACCTGTAATAAAAATAAAAATTATTGTCATGCACAGCTGTTCCAGATTCTGTCTGATCCATGTTTTGTTTATTTTTCCCCCACTGTTTAGATCTCACCTGAAGAACACTAGACTGAAGCTGACCATACATGACTAAAAATGAAAAAAATTACTAGAATCCCCCATCTACACATTCGAGATGGTAGGGGGGAATCCCGCTGGGCTATTCTATTCTGACAGCAGTGAAACTTCCCTGCCATCAGAATACACTGAACAGCACCACCAGCTATTGTCCCCAGTGATAGAGAGAAGAGTTTCCAACAGGCTGGTTATACACAAGTTGATTGAAAGATTGTGTACAACCAGTCTGCCCATACATGGATAAATACATGGATAAATATTTGGACAGTCCTTACTGAACCAGCCGATTGTTGATCCATTTATGGCCGCTTGAGAGACCCAGGAATTTTTTGATATGTTATTTCTCTACAGGAAGTGTCAGTTCTTAGACTTCAGAACGTATGCATTAACCAGCGCAGCGCCATGCAGGTAGAAAGGTTTACCATGCCATCAAAGTATATGTAAACCCTAACAATGAAGTTCTCCTATTTGCTCTCATTTGGTCTGTAAAATATACCTTTGAAAGCATTTTGTTAAATCTGTTCTATAAATGGGAAAAAGTATTTATTGATCCCAACAGAAATCTTGTCAGCTGATAGCTCCCTGTGCATTCTGTCTCTCTTATGTGGACTACAACCCCCATGTTATGATGAAGAGCAGAGCAGGAGGTGTTCTGTAATCCTGCCCTAAGGCAACAATGCTGATCCATAGATAAAGTATAGCAAATGAGCGTTGCCACTCTTACAACAGGAAATATGTCCACCAGGTAAGAATAAAAGAAAACAAAAACCTGAAATATGAAAACGATTTCAGCCACCATATCTAGACTGGTAATCTGCAATATATTACATATTTGTTCTTGAGTTTGTACATTTAAAAACATGATATTTGCATATATTGGTATTAGCATAGCCAGCAAACAAACGATTTTCTGCCTGTGTAAATCTGACCATATACAAGCAGATTCAGATGCTCAAGCCACACCAGGCAAATCTTTTAAGGAGGAAAAGGAAACTCTCGACATGCCAATGATGTCCCACATGTTCCAGTTTACTGTAGCAAAACAATAATTGGAGCTTGGATGGCTCCATGAGTCACCTGCACCTGGAACAGAAGGCAGTGCGGGAGGAATCTTGTGCATTATTGTGTGTTGTATTAAGGCAACACTAGTTCTGGTGACCCCACCCCAACCACGCCCCCTTAAAGCTTCTGAAATTACATTTTTCTTTAGAATAAATAGTCCAAAATATAAAACTGTACACAGTAATGTATATCCCAGCTCCCCTGTACTCCATTATAGTGATATGACATGTATACAGTAATGTATATCCCAGCTCCCCTGTACTCCATTATAGTGATATGACATGTATACAGTAATGTATATCCCAGCCCCCCTGTACTCCATTATAGTGATATGACATGTAGACACTAATGTATATCCCAGCCCCCCTGTACTCCATTATAGTGATATGACATGTATACAGTAATGTATATCCCAGCTCCCCTGTACTCCATTATAGTGATATGACATGTATACAGTAATGTATATCCCCGCTCCCCTGTGCTCCATTATAATGATATGACATGTATACAGTAATGTATATCCCAGCTCCCTTGTACTCCATTATAGTGATATGACATGTATACAGTAATCATTACTGTATACATGTCATCACTATAATGGAGTACAGGGGAGCTGGGATATACATTACTGTATACATGTCATATCACTATAATGGAGCACAGGGGAGCGGGGATATACATTACTGTATACATGTCATATCACTATAATGGAGTACAGGGGAGCTGGGATATACATTACTGTATACATGTCATATCACTATAATGGAGTACAGGGGAGCGGGGATATACATTACTGTGTACACGTCATATCACTATAATGGAGTACAGGGTACTCCATACTTACTGAGTAATGTATATCCCAACTCCCCTGTACTCCATTATAGTGATAGGACATGTTGTATACAGTACTTACTGTCCCCCCGAGTCCCCCACGGCAGTGGAGAGGGTGTCTCCTCTCAGCGGAGGAGAGCGGACCTCTCCTGCACCTTTCCCCTCAGCAGCGGTGCCGCAGAAGCCGGAAACCGGAAGTTGTAAACCGGAACTCGGCTTCACAATGAGGCTTGGAGCGCAGGTGCAGTCGCTCCATGCTTCATCTGTGCTCGCTGCTCGCCACAGAGGAATTTCTCCTCACATTTGGCGAGCGAGCAAGCGGCTTTTTCAAACCCTGATCTAAAACATAATCTCAAATGAGCATAAAGACAAATGGTCATAGTAAAGTAATAACCAATGCTGGGATCAGGTCATCCAGCGCCCATGGCAAAGAAGCCAAACTGCGCCAACCACCTTCACTATGTGCGAGCATAGGGGATCCTACCTCCAGCAGTCACCCATTTGTCAAAATGCCTTGTATCAGAATGAGCTCACTGGCGCCATACAGTAAACCACTATGCCCAGGGCAGCCGCCCCTACTACCCACCACTTGTCCCAACTCTGGCAATAACCAATATTAAAGTAGTCCAGCATGAACTACAGTCATTTCCACAATGTCAGAATTTCACAGCTATGAGAATATGCTCACATGGATGTCAGTATGTATCTATTAACAATCTAATACTTACCAACAACAGTTATATACACATTGATGCTCATTACAGCCTTTTTAATAATGTATTGGTGTACAGGAAAGCTGGCCATACTCAGCTTGAATTGCAATCAATTCCTGCCGAATCTGTCAAAATTCAAGCTGTGGGTGGCCCAGTTAGCAGCACTCAGCATGACAGATATTGATTTCTAAATCGAAGAAGCCAGGTGGGAAACTGTCTGCTGCGCAGTGACTGCATCTATTAATTTGCTATCACTGTTTGGGTATTCAAGCAGCCACGGGTGCTTTGGCTGTCCAAATACAATAGTATATTAGCCAGCCATGTACAGTAGATGGCAAGCATAAGGAAACTATTTTTGATATTTACACTCAAGTAAGGAGCAATGTATGCTTTTGAATACAGCAGAAAGAAATTATGTTTCCATGATCACAGTCTTTGGAATACTTTTGGTTTGCCCAATGCATTAATTTGAAAATAAATGAATTAAAGTATATTTCATTTGAATGTCGCAGCAACATTCTCCTCTGACATCAACAAGGCAGTTTCGTCCACACATCTGCCGCTCACTAAATAATTTCTCTTTTTTGGACCATTCTCTGTAAACCCTAGAGATGGTTGTGCATGAAAATCCCAGTAGATCAGCAGTTTTTGAAATACTCAGACCAGCCCATCTGGCATCAACAGCCAATGCACGTTCAAAGTCAATTAAATCCCCTTTCTTCCCCATTCTGATGCTCAGTTTGAATTTCAGCAAGTCATCTTCACCATGTCTACATGCCTAAATGCACTGAGTTGCTGCCATGTCATTGGCTGATTAGCAATTTGTGTTACCAAGCAATTGAACAGGTAAACCTAATAAAATGGCCAGCAAGTGTAACTTTTTTGCACTGGATTTGCTCCATTGTAACAGGCATTAGCGCAAAACCAAACAAAGAGGGAAATTCACTCCAATGTAAAGAAAATCAGTCACAGCAACAAGTCCTCTGATGTCACATTTTTGTAAATGCAAACATGAAACTCTGAACAATCATGCCGACTCATTTCAGTATGTAGAAAAGACTTGGTCATAGCAGACTGTTGATACCATGTGATAAAAATATCCCTCCCCATATACAGGTCAATGGGATCATTACAATAATTAAAAAACCTTCTAAAAACAATTTTAAAACATTTATTGGTGACACAAGTAACACAAATCTGTGAGGCTTTATATTCATCTAACCTCCATCATTTGGTGCATGCAGAGCTTCCTTATCATCTGAGGTCCTAGTGCTTATTTGAAGGAATTGCTGTCTTTTTTGATGATATCAGTGGAGTACCTCATTACCAACGTTTTTTCTTGTTTGATTGGGTATCCTATGGATGTTAAGTTTCCCTCCTCCCTTGCCAACCTTTATATGGGTTGTTGGAAGAAGCTCTGAGTCTTTACAGGTAGAAAGGCCTTTACAGGTAGAAAGTCCTGACCTCAACCCGATTGAAATGCTGTGGCATGACCTTAAGAGAACGATTCACACCAGACATCCCAAGAATATTGCTACACTGAAACAGTTTTGTGAAGAGGAGTGGTCCAAAATTACTCCAGATCGTTGTGCAGGTCTGATCTGCAACTACAGGAAATGTTTGGTTGAGGTTATTGCTGGTTATTGCTGCCAATTATTAAGTCCAAAGGTTCACATACTTTTTCCTCCCTGCACTGTGAATGTTTACATGTTATGTGCAATTAAACCATGGCAACATCTAATGTTTGTTTAGTATTATGTTCAGCAGACTGTGTTCTTCTATTGTTGTGACTTAGATGACGTTCAGAGCACATTTTATGCCCAATTCATGCAAAACTCCACGTAATCCCAAGGGGTTCACATACTTTTTCTTGCAACTGTATATAGATAAGTATATTATTTGAGAAAGCGCTGCACTCTTCAATTTTGTAATTATGTTTTATTTGCTGTCTATGCACCATCTAGGAAGATTAATCCTCTCTATTTCTCATGGTGAACATTTTGACCAAGACAGACAGTGAGGGATAATCCAAAATTTTGCAGTTGTCACTAGAATGGGAGGTGGATCCTAAATCATCCACGAAGAAAGCCTGTTCTGGTGATAACTGTCAAAAAGTGGAACTTTTATAGAGTTTTTCTCTCACTTTCTGCTACATTTCTGGGACTAGAAATGAAGGGAAGACTCCACAATGGGATGCAAACTGCAAAAAATACATGACAGGGGTGGTAAAGCTCCTCTACTCTAATCTAAAACCAAAAAAATGTGGGCTATAGGTCTCATGGCACATTGCAGGGAGATCTTGAAAAAGCAATGCACTGCTAGGGCTAGTATGATTGATTAATTACAGGTCTGGTCTTTGTTCAATACTAGGCTTACAAGAAGAAACCCTAGAAATGAATAAGCAATGTAAGGTGTTATTTTTGTCTCCAATGTGGATTTGTATGGTGACACAACCATCTTTCTACAAGAGTTATGTTACATTGTATGCACACTTACATTTCTGTATATTTGAAAGATAAGTGACATCAGAGAAGAGAACATGATTTATCATAATCCTTATCTTCTGGTATTTGGTCTTCCTTAGCATTACATTATTTTCTTTTCCTCCCACGGGTAAATGCTTTAGAAAGGAAGTCTGTCGGAATTGTGTGAAGTTAAAAAGATGAGCAGAACCTCCTACTGAAATATCGGTGAAGAATGCTGACTGTATGTAATGGTGAGGAGTCACACCACTGTCCTCAGCTGGTATGTAGGAGGAGGGAAATACGATCTTAAAAGGATATTCCACTTTCTAAGTAAAGTTTACTGAAATGGAGAGATCAGGATTTCACTTATTGTTGCTTACTCCAAAATCTCTGCCAGGAACGCAAGGATTCACTATTTTTAAAATAGTGGCCTGATTGTCTGACACTGTTTTTGTAAAGCAAGTAGTCCAATTCTTTGCAAGGAGGAGTGCAAACTATTTAATTCAGGTATTTATATAGCACTGACAATTTACGCAGCGGTTTACATACTATACATTCACATTAGTCCCTGCCCTCAAGGAGCTTACAGTGTAAGATTCCTATTACACATACATGCATATACATACTAGGGCCAATTTTTATGGGAGCCATGTAACCTACCAGCATGTATTTGGAGTGTGGAAGGAAACCCATGAAAGCACATGAGCGAGAAAACAGGCAAACTCCTTTTGGGTAGCAAGTAGAGGACCCTAATGCTGCAAGGCAACAGTGCTAACCACAAAGCCACTGTGCTGCTCTAAATGTTTTATTAAAAGGAAACTATTGTATATTACCAATGAGTAAATATTTTGAGTTAGTTATTTTGCAAAGTTTCCCTTTAAGCCCAATTTTAGGCTCAGAGCTTTCCCCACGAGTGACACCCCCACTCCCCCACCCCAGTGGAGGAGGATTAAAGTTGCACCCAAACATTTAAAATCCCCCCTCCAAAAAAAAGCCTCCCCACCCCAAACTGATGGCCTATAGGAGGTTCGCCTATGGAAAATATAGGGTACTGAAGTTTGTCGCCATTTCACGGGTGCACACAAATTAAAAATTTGACATGCTGGGTATCTGTTTACTCAGTAGAACGTCATCTTTTATATTTTTACCAAAATGTATTGTGTTTGTGTGCCATAAAATTAACTTTATTGTGTTTTTTACTTTGCTGTAATATTGTGTAACATAAAAAATTGCAACTACCACTATGTTATTCTCTAGGCTCTCTGCTTTCAGAATATATATAATGTTTTTGGGGTTTATGCAATCTTCAGGCCTAAAATGATTTTTGAAACATGTGTGCAAAAAATGCAAAAACAGCTCTGGCAGTGAAAAGGGACAGTGCTTACATTTACAAGCCCCAATCCCCCCTCCCTCATTCCCCTTTATCATACACCTGCAGCAATAATCTTTTGGTGTTGTCTGATAATGCAACCACTGGATCTGTCATAGGTACTCATCAAGAGTGCTGACTATGCCCGTCTTTTCCACCAACCATCATAAAAACTGTACTATAGCTTCCATCAATAAAAGCACTCTATGAATGGAGGGCAGGTGGATGACTGAAAGTGCTGGTGGCATTTTAGTCATCTTTGGGACCTCAGTGGGGAAATCTTATGCCACAATTTAACCTAAGTGTTGGTGAAAGACTCATCTGCTGCTGGGCTTCAAGGCCTCATTTCTGAATGTATGCACACATTATGCTTAAAGGTGCCCATGTGTTTGTGACTCAAAGCATCAAAGTACATGTGCACTTTAACAAGAAAACATGGCCTGCTATAGACTGTATATCCTTTAAAAATCCTGATACCTCAATGCATTCTACTCTGTCTCTGTCCTGGCACCTTGCTTAGGTTTTTTGTTTTTATTCTGCTACCTTCAGCATAACCTTGACTGTAGCCTAGTTCAATGCCTATTTATCTGCACTGGTTCTTTTAAACTCTTACTTGCCCTTAACAAGGTCATCTCAGTATTGTTGGAGTTTTGCATCCATGACAGTCTGCTACCCGAATGATTCCTCAATGTTCAGTGACCAGATTATTGAAACTGGAGTGAAAAAAGCTGAATTATGGCTTTCAATCTAAAAACCATAATTCAATTTGGTGTTTCAGCTAGAAGAACATTTGTGATCAGGAATTAATGATGGATAGGAAGACCTGGCTCACAATCATCATTACAATTCGTCCCAAAGACATTCTATGGAATTGAGGTTTAAGGGTTTTATGTTCTTTTACACCAAACTTATCAAACCATGACATTAAGAAGCTGACTTTGTGTACAGGGACACAGGCAAGCTAGAACAGAAAAGGACTTTCCCCAAACTGTTGCCACAAGGTTTAGTGCACAGTTGCCTAAAAACATTTATGTTTTTATAAACAGTATTGTACCATTAACAGTACCTTTCATTGGAAATACCTGAACCCAATAATTTTAGACAAATATTTGTTTACATATATTTGGTCATATGAGTTATTATATTATTATTATACAGGATTTATATAGCGCCAACAGCTTGCTCAGCGCTTTACACAATGAAGGTAGACATTACAGCTACAATACAATTTGGTACAAGAGGAAACAGAGGGCCCTACTCATTAGAATTTACAATCTTGTGATGGCCAATTGTCGGCAAACATTTGGCCATAGTGTATTTCTTTGCATTTAAAATTCTTACGTTTAAGAAGTCAATGTTTTTTTTAAAATAGATAGTAATGTTCTAACATACCCCACAAAAACAGCTTTTTTTTATTGTGAAGTTGAGTCACGTGTAGTGTTTAGTTAATGTATTCAGTCACCTTTTATTGTTATCAAAGCACAGGTTATGCAGCTCTCGCACAGCCTCCTCAAGAGCTAGAGGCAAGAAGCAATGGAAAAAAACAGAAGTTAATGACTGTGTGTCCTTGTAAGCTCCAGAGAGAAGGACCAGGCCTGTAATAATAGATGAAGTTTTACATGTTTTTGTTGTGTTTCAGTCCAGCCTGCTGCTTTGTCATTAATGCTGCCTGTGTTTTGCTACTCATGTCAAGCATTTCTACATTGGCTTGCTCCAATCTCCAACCTGCATGTGACCACATGTAAATGTGTACTTTTATGGGTCTGTAATTTCAATGTTTTTAAAACCATATCGCTGGAAGGCACTGAGTGATCTGAAGCGGAAAAGCTTGGTCAACTTCTAATCATTTAGAGGTAGTTTATTTGCTATTTCTGAGTAGGCTCAGTTCCTGTGGAGACATTTTGCCTTTAAAGTCCAGCATTCTCCACATCTTTTTACCTAATTAACCCTTCAGGCCCTGTGAACACAACTCATTAAAAAATTACCTCACACATTGTAATTTAAGTACCCTTATTTTTTTGCTTCTCTATCTCTTTCCAAAACAAAAATACAATTAAAAAAGATTTTGTGGCCCTTTATTTTATGTGAGCAAAAAAACATTATTCAAGGTTAAAGAAGTCATTTCATGCAGTGTTGAAAAGTAGTTAGAAATAAGTAAAGTAAAATCCGAACCTAAAGTCGCCTATGCTCTCCATTGTTGGAGGACTGGCAAGGCAAGAAATGATTCTATACAAAAGAGGTGTAACTAATAGGGGCTTGAACTGCACAAGCACAGACTAATTAGACAACTCAATACCTCACCACCTTAGCTGAGTGTAACCCAGTCTACAAATTGGGCCATCCTTGGCCAAATCCCAAAATTATAGACATTTGTCATGGTCATATGAGAGCCAATTCACGTAATGAAGGTACCTTCAGACAGTTGTGGGTTTTTTGTTTTTGGTAATTGGACTGTGGAATTTTGTTGGTGATTTTGAAACTTTACATTAGCTTTCAACCACAGAATTTTGCCGCCCACAATTTTCCCGAGTTCAAGTAATGAAATGAAGGCTGATGCAACCCCTAATGAAGTCAAAACCTGCAATATTAGATATTCCTCAACAAGCCATCTAATTCTGGCAGATTTTGATGACTTTTAGAACACCTGCAGGTATTACAGCAAACTCTGGCTGACAGATTACATAGACATTTAAGTGCTTGGCTTGATTTTAACATCCAATATTCTGTTGTTTCCCTCTGATGTTGCTCAGTTTGCCTTGAGTTCTGCCCACCTTCAGGAAGCTATGAGAGCCTTCCAGAACTTGGGAGGGAACTAGGCAACTAAGAGATCAGCTAGATGTCCTCAGTGTGAATAGTTCAAATTTTGGAGTATCCTATTGAATTTCCTATCCCTATCCCCAGATCTACAATAAAACTCCAAAAACAAACATCCCCTAGACCAGGGGTGGACTGACAACTCATGGGACCCCCAGGCAATAGGGGATCATGGGGCCCCTGTATCCTTGTCCAAACTCAAAAAAGCCTATGAAAAAGGTACCAGGGGCATCTCATGGGGCCCACTACTGACCCCGGGCCCTCAGGCAGTGCCCGAGTTTCCAAATGGTCAGTCCACCCCTGCCCTAGACTGGTCATTGAAGACAACAAGCAAAAGAGTGTGTGTACCTGGTAGTGGAAAAATACTTTTTGCCTGGCTGAGAGACAAAGAAAAGGAAACCTGGGCAAAAATACAAGCGGCCCTCATGAGGGAGGCACTACACATGCATAAGATATAGGGGTGGCTAAACATTGTGGTATTTGGGCAATTTATTACCTCCTAGGTCACAATAACACTGAACCTTTGACAGCTGAAGATGAGCCAACCCATGACCAACCTAATGTCAGATCATTTAGTTGGCAGTTTAGTTTGCAATTTTGAAGGCAAATAATTAAAACAATGGGTGCCACAGTACTGTAGTTGAACTCCAAAACTGCCAAGTGTATGGCCATTGCTAGGGACACTCATAGTGCCACAATCAGATCATAATACATATATGGGTGACAGTAGTTTAAAGCTGAAACCACCATTTTACAGGGTGTTGTGCACCCAGTTTAGTTCTTGCTGTAATAAATTGTCCTTTTCACAGCCATTTTTTTACTAGGAAGATCCAATGTGTTTCGAATTACAATTGCACACAATTTTCATTAGGGAAAATTTACCACACAATGAAAAAATTATAACGTCTTTCAAGAAAAATTTCAAGAAGCATAAAACTGCCTTATTGTCATTCACTATAATTTCCACAGAGTAGAAATAGACACATGCCCATCACAGAGTCCTAGCCGGTCATCAGGCGAACATCCAAGGCCCCCAGCATGATCTCCCGGAGTTCAACAGGACCGCAAAGGAACATATATATATTGCTGCCCTATATTGTACAAAAACAAAATAATCCACATAAATGGTCTGTTAAAATAAAATAAACCAGCCCAAATGTGGACAACCTACAGAGGGTCACATATTTTTCCCATAATTTGGAGCTCAGGCCATTGGCCTATTTACTTGAGACTGTTAAAGCCAATGAGTTAGAAAACAGGATAGCAAGAGAGGGAACTTTCCCTCTTGCTGTCTGTAGAGATTCAGCTTTATTCCCAACTTGAAACAGAATCTTCAACCTGAATAGATTTTTACTTATTTTTTACAATAATATTTGCTTGCAGAGATTGTTAGAAATTAGAAATTAATGTTTAATATTACAACACACTACTAAATTAGACCACAAAATACAGACAATGTTGTAATTTAGGTGCTGGGGCCATTGGACATGCTCAATAAAATAACAGTTTAATAGAACTATCTTTCCACTGTACAGCTGTAGATTATAAACACTAAAATCTATCTGTCTATAAACTCATATGATTAATAAATAGCTTGAGGTTTTAAAACATATATTTAAAAATGTTTTTACAGTATATTATTTCCTGAAATCACTCCCCCATCGAGCTTAAGCATTAACAAAAAAAAAACTAAAAACTTTTTTTTTCTTGACTAAATACTTGCACACTTTAACAACAAGGGACTGTAAAGAATTTGGGGAAACTGCAAAGAATTCACAGGCTTTAAGTTTCGGCAGGGCTAATTCTCAACCAGTTTGGCATGAGCAACAAATGTCCAACTCATGTGTCTCTCAGGCACAACTAATAAGTCTTCTGTTGACAGATTTCTTTTTTAAACATTCCATTTTAAGGAATGCATCCAAGTTTTTATTTTTAATTTTTCTCCACAGCTAACCTCATTCATTTGTTTGCTTCCTATCACCATTTAGAAGTACTGTAGCTGATTGGATCTCTGTACGTTGTGGTGGAGGGGAAGGGGGGCATCAGTGTAACAACTTTAAAAAGGGGTTAACTGTTCAACGATATCCAAGTAATTCCTATGAAATTCTTGGCCAATGACCAGTATGTAGCAAAACAAATCTGGTTCTGCTGCAGATTAGTCAACATTCACTTTCAGCTGTCTAGCATTTCAAGGCACTGTTTCCCACATTTGTCCAGAAAGGAGATGATGAAGGCTACAGCAGACAGGATAAATGTGCCTTTAGGTGAAAATCCCTAGACAGTTTCCCCTGATGATCTTGTCTGATCAGTAGTAATCTATTCTCACCCAATAGCACCAAGCTAATTACTACCTAAATGTCTTGCAGTAGCTTTAAAATCCTGGTTTGTTTGCAGACCTACTCTAATTTCCATACTGGTGACATTAATTAGCAAAAACCTGTGAAATGTCCTGGAGTTTTAAGTGAAAAAAGGTGCTTAGTCCATTCTAAATAGACTTGCAAAATGAGTCCTAGGCACCAAGGAACTAAAACATGGCCCTTCTCTGTTGATTTTCATGCTTGTAATTTTAAATGGTAGGTAACAAGGTCTTGCTTTCCCATAAATCAGATAACTCCTGTGAACTATTTATGCTGATGAATGGTGATGTTTTCAAATAATAAATTAAAAATGTTGGTAGGACACAGTCAAGTCATCACTTGTTGAGCTTGAAAGGCATCAGGTTCTTTCACTGCACGGTGGTCTTTATAGACGTATGGGTTGATTTACTAAAAGGCAGACTTTTTTCTTTACAAGGAAAGTTGCACTTTGAAGGGAAATTTTCATAAGAGCTTAGTGAACATGGTAAAGATTCACTTTGCAAAAATTACCCAACCATGTGCAAGGAAAATTGAAAAAAAAAAGCATTTGTGCTTGCATGATTAGATGAGCAGATATAGGCAGCACAGTGGCTAAATGGTTAGTACTTCCACCTGACAGTACTAGGGTCGTTGGTTCAAATCTCAACCACAGCACCACCTGCCTGGAGTTTGCATGTTCTCCCTGTGCCTTCAGATATTCCGGTTTCCTCTCACACTCCAAAGACAGGCTGGTAGGTTAATTGGATCCTGTCTAAAGTGACATTAATATGTGTATGCATGAATGTAAGTTAGGGACCTTAGATTGTACACCCCTTGAGGGTTAAGGACTGATGTGAATGTACAATATATATATGTAAAGCACTGCGTAAATTGCTGGTGCTATATACAGTGAGGAACAGAAGTATTTGAACACTCTGCGACTTTGCAATTTCTCCCACTTAGAAATCATGGAGGGGTCTGAAATTCACATTGTAGGTGCATTCCCACTCTGAGAGACAGAATTTAAAAAACAAATTCAGGAAATCACATTGTATGATTTTTAAAGAATTTATTTGCCTTGCACTGCTGAACATAAGTATTTGAACACCTGAGAAAATCAGTGTTAACATTTGGTACAGAAGCCTTTGTTTGCAATTACAGAGGTCAAACGTTTCCTGTAGTTCTTGACCAGGTTTGCACACACTGCAACAGGGATTTTGGCCCACTCCTCCACACAGATCTCCTGTAGATCTGTCAGGTTTCGGGGCTGTCGCTGAGCAACACGGAGTTTCAGCTCCCATCAAAAAAAGTTATATTGGATTTAGGTCTGAAGACTGGTTAGGCCACTCCAGAACCTTGATATGCTTCTCTCGGAGCCACTCCTTGGTTATCCTGGCTGTGTGCTTCAGGTCGTTGTCATGTTGGAAGATCCAGCCACGACCCATCTTCAATGCTATGACTGAGGGAAGGAGGTTGTTGCTCAAAATCTCACAATAAATGGCCCCATTCATCCTCTCCTTAATACAGTGCAGTCGTCCTGTCCCCTTCGCAGAAAAGCACCCCCAACGCATGATGTTACCACCCCCATGCTTCACAGTAGGGATGGTGTTCTTGGGATGCAACTCATCTTTCTTTTTCCTCCAAACACGACGAGTGAAGTTTAGACCAAAAAGTTCTACTTTGGTCTCATCTGGCCACATGACTTTCTCTCATGCCTCCTCTGGATCATAAAGATGGTCATTGGCAATCTTCAGACGGGCCTGGACATGTGATGACTTGAGTAGGGGAACCTTCCGTGCAATGCATGATTTGAAACCATGACGGCGTAGTGTTCTACTGACAGTGACCTTTGAAACTGTGGTCCCAGCTTTCTTCATGTCATTGACCAGCTCCTCCCTTGTAGTTCTGGGCTGATTCCTCACCTTTCTTATCATCAGTGATACCCCACGAGGTAAGCTCTTGCATGGAGCCCCAGTCCGAGGGAAACTGACAGTCGTCTTTAGCCTCTTCCATTTTCTAACAATTGCACCAACAGTTGATCTATTTTCACCAAGCTGCTTGGCAATTGCCCCGTAGCCCTTTCCAGCCTTGTGGAGGTCCACAATTTTGTCTCTGGTGTCTTTTGACAGCTCTTTGGTCTTGCCCATGGTAGTAGTTGGCGTCTGACTGACTGTGGGGTGGACAGGTGTCTTTAAAGAGCTCAGACAGGTGCTACTAAGTTAGATTAATGAGTGGAGTAGAGGTGGACTTTTTAAAGGCACAGTAACAGGTCTTTGAGAGCCAGAATTCTTGCTGTTTCTTAGGTGTTCAAATTACTTACTGTATATTCAGCAGTGCAAGACAAATAAATTCTTTAAAAATCATACAATGTGATTTCCTGAATTTTTGTTTTAAATTCTGTCTCTCAGAGTGGGAATACGCCTACAATGTGAATTTCAGACCGCTCCATGATTTCTAAGTGGGAGAAATTGCAAAATTGCAGGGTGTTCAAATACTTCTATTCCTCACTGTAAGTACCTATAATAATGAGCATAGCTTCATTTCATTTGCTAGGCTCTGGGGAAAATAACCTTGCAGAGTGCAATTTCCCTTGTAAAGTGAACAACCGATTTGATTTTAGTAAACTCTTAGATTGTAAGCTCCAAAGAGCAGGGCCTTCCTAACCCTCTTGTATTGAACTGTGTTGTTACGGTATTGTCTCCCGTTATATTGTAAAGAGCTGAGCAAACTGTTGCCACTATATACATCCTGTATAATAATAATAATAATAATAATAATAAAGTAGAACCCACAGTGACAAATAACAACTGAACTAATAATTGTTTGTTGTAATTGTCAAACAGTCATGGTTAATGGTGAAATGAATGCAAATGTGCCTAAAACAGTTCACAGATTGCCTTATATTAGATAGCAAAGAGACTGCACATTGCTAAAAATTATCAGGGAATGTTGACATAAAGCACTGGTCTCAAAAACTGTGGCCTGGGGGCCAGATGTGGCCCCTTGCTTGCTTCTATTTGGTCCTTGGGGCAATATTTCATCCTCTAGCACCAACAATGGGGCACAGTTCCAACCCAATGAAACCAATGATGGGGCACAATTCCTCCCAGTTACACCAAAGATGGGGCATGATTCTTCTCACCCAATGAAATCAACAATGGGGCACTAATCATCCCAATGACACCAACAATGAGGCACAGTTCTTCCCAATGAAACCAATGATGGAGCACAATTCCTCCTGGTAACAGCAATGATGGGGCATGATTCTTCCCATCACATGAAACCAACAAAGGGGCATTATTCATCCCAATGGCACCAACAATGGGGCATAGTTCCTCCCAATGACACCACTGATGGGGCATGATTCTTCCCACCCAATGACACCAACAATAGGGCACAGTTTCTTCCAATGATGGGACACATTTCCTCTCATTGACACCAAAGATGGGGCATTGTTTACTCCCACTGATGCCAGGACATTTTCTACTACCAATGGCCCTGTTCTGAATGCCCCCTAAAGTCTGAAGGACAGTAAACTGGCCCTTTGTGTAAATTGTTTGGAGACCTCTGACATAAAGCATAAAAAATGTAGCTTTGACAATAAAAATGTTTACAATATACTAGAAATTGTTTAAGTTCCCAGGGCACAGACCTCACAAGCTTGCCGCCATGGTTATAGTCACTTTCAAGTGGGGGCAAGCATACTCATCCTTGAGCAGCTCATAGATGATTCTATTTTCTTTCCTTCCACCACAGGTGGAAGGAAAGAAAAAAGCTTTATTCCCCCACCAATACAGTCAGTGGGGGATTGCTATTGTGTTCTGCCAATGGGGGGGCTCAGGGAGCCTTCCCGGCTAGCAGAACACAATGATTACTGCTAGCGGCTATACCTGCTAGCAATATTCACATGTTAAAAAAATTCAACAGGCTGGCTGTACGCAAGTCGATTAATGGATACAATCAGCCTGCCCATACATGGATCAAAATCCGGCCAGCCTCTGCTGAGCTAGCCGAATTTCTATCAATGTTTGGCCAGCTTTATTAGTGTGAGAAAGGAAATATTAACTGGTTGGACATTCTTGGATGTTCACCGGAATTATTTTTGTTAACCAAATAACAAATTTCTGTGCATTTATTTGGTTTTACTTTGTAACTAAGTGCTTGACCACCCTGAATCAAGGGGATAGGCCTCACCCTCCATGCCCTTGTTCAAAATGGACTCTACTATTGGCCAGAGAGGTACTCTAAATGGACAACAGCTGGCCTAGTATTAACCCAGGAAAGTGAAAACTTTACTATCGAAGGAAAACTAGCAATAAAGGGGTACAATGAGCAGCCTTTTTTAGGCTAACAAAGCTAATAGGTTCTTTGTTTTTAAATACACTTTAATCGCTGGCACCAAGGGCATCTAATACTGATGGCTAGGGTCACTTCTACAAAATATACATACAGTGGGAGAAATTCTCAAATCATGTTTCTGGATTTGAAACAAGGGATTATAACAAAAAAAGCAATATTTTCAGAGCTGATGCCCCCATGAACAGCCATCAGGCTCATATTAAAATAAGGTATATTCTGGAAGTATCTCTAGAATGCTGTAAGCTCCAAGTACCTAAAGAATTCTCAGCCAAATGCTGTACTACTAAAAGAGTACAACATAACACTGCCAATAGTTCTAAACCCATACGTCACTGGACTTCAAGTGGTTATACCAGGATGGTGCCCACAGCTGCAGGCATCATCCCAGTACCATTTTTTAAAGCCATCGGTTGTCTCTCTTGTAAAAGCAATCTCAGCAGCTTTAATGAGCTGTCCTGTCCCACCAGGACACTCAATTGACCAGCCGTCACTGACACCAGCTGATCATAAAGCCAAACAAAGACCTTACATCACTTCCAGTTTAAACGAATGTAAATGGTGCCATTTTTAAAAATGAAAAGCATATGATCACACCAATCTTGGTGTGATCAAATGCTTTAAAGGGCAGAGGGGGAATCTAGGGCCTTTTAGACCCCTTATCTCTCCATGAAGAGGACCTGTCACTGCCTATTGCTGTCACAAGGGATGTTTATGTTCCTTGTGACAGCAATCAAAGTGACCCAAAAAAAAAAAGTGAAAGTGTAAAATTTTTAAAAAATACAAAGGGCCCCCACCCGCGAAGGCAAATGCATGCTTTCGCCTCGCATACGTGCAAGCAGCGATCATCCTGTACATGTGAGGTATCACCGTGAATGTCAGATAATGGTCAGTAATTCTAACACCAGGCCTCCTCTGTAAATCTAAGTTGGTAACTTGTAAAGACTTTTAAAGCGTTTACTAGGGATAGTAAAATTTATGTCGTATGTCACCGATGCACGGGCGTGTGCAATTTTAAAGCGTCACATGTTTGGTAAATATTCTAAGTAACATCATATTTTATATTTTAAAAAAAGTATTGTGTTTTCTTGCATTAACCTCCTCAGCGGTCTGATTATTTCTGATTTTTTGTGCTGAAAGCGGTACCATTTTTTTGCATGGAAATATGTAGTTTTTTATTGTAGGCTGTAATTTTTAGGAATAACTCACTGAAATCTGTACGAACAAGAGTCTAGTAAACATCCCGGGTAGGATAAAATTTGAAACACGAAATCATAAATTATAATTTAATAAATAATCATAAAAAATAATAATATAATAATAATAAATTTATTTCAATAATATAATCAAACCAAAAACACTGAAATTTGAAATACAGAGGCAAATTCGCACATCGCTGAGCAAAGTCGCAAAATCGTTTTCAGTGTCTGATGACGAATTTCCCCACGAATCATTATCACTCAATTCTGCAAGTGGTTCTGATTTACTATCGCTGTTCTCTAGCTGGTCTAAAACCGCTTTTGACGTAAAGGGACGCTTTCTAAGTTTCCAGGCAGAAAGAACAGTCAAAATGCAGGCAGGGCACAGGACAAAGCAGTAGGGACAAAATGTATGTGAAATGCATTGAAACAGCAATGTTTTACTATGTAATAGTCATTTTTTAAAAAATTAAATTTTTTAAAAATTTCAAATTTGCCGCCGGCTCCGGCGCCCGTACGTCCCGACGTCACAGGGACCGGAACACAGAAGCCGGATGCCGGCATCGGCCGGAGGAGATGGCCGGGGACGCTGCAGGGGACACATCGCGGGAGCGAAGGACAAGGTAAGCTCTGCAGGGACTCCCTGAGCAACGCCGCATGGTAAGCCCGACTGTAGCTCAGGGTTACCGCTCTTGGTACTCAAATTTGACCCTGAGCTACACTCGGGAATACCGCTAAGGAGGTTAAAACTTAAAAAAGTGTATGTTTTCCAAAAAAAATTAGACATTTTGATTTCTTGTGCATTTGAAAAACTGCTACTCAAATACCGTGTGACATAAAAAAATTGAAACACCCACCAATTTATTTTCTAGGGTTCTGCTTTAAAAACATATAATGTTTGGGTGTTCTAAGAAATTTTCTAGCAAAAATATTGATTGTTACAGTACATGTAAACAAAACGTGCCAGAAAAGGCTTGCTCTTCAAGTGGATACTAAAGCCTAGCCAAAATTATGAGCATGCGAATGCATAGTAGGTCTTGGGCTTGTGTGCCTAAGTCCTGCACTGCCAGCCAGTATTCTTACTTTAAGTATTTATACACACAAAGGCACAGTTGCATGCAAATTGCCAAGAAAATCACCCAGCCTGTATAGAATATTTGCTTCTTATATGTAAAAGCTAAGTTTATGTTGCTTTAGGCCATACCAAGACTAAGAATTTTTTGGAAGCATTGCTACCATAAAAAAAAATCTGAAAATATTAAGCATTAAAAATAGAAGCAGAACTTTATTCCCATGTAAGGCTCACTTGTTCCCTTTCTTCCAAGGCCTAGTATGCAAGATCTAAGATTATTTTGCTAATCAGAAATGTGTTATTTTAAGTGACAATATAGCCAGGGGGCACTAATATGTTATTCTTATGGCAAATTGTTTGGAAGTTCTGCTCTGCTATACTTATCCTGGGAAAGAAATAGTCATGTTTCACTAACACATTCCATCCCAAACATAAAAAACATACACATACCAGTATTTATTTGTGCAGTTGTTTAGAGAAGGGCTTGTTATTTCTTCCATACTGTCACAGGCAAGAGAGACTTGGAGATTTATTATACAGGCTTTCTTTTTTTGTATTTTTTTATTATTTGGATGGATCTGTACATTCATCCAATTTATATTCAAACGACAAGGGAATTGAAAAGATAGCTGTGACCAGACATGTCTAGCAATGGTTCTTCCGATCCTTACTGTGTGCCACTTTTTTTTAAATTTTATTACAGGTACTTAAATAGCGCAATCAAGTTACACAGCACTTACACATCAATCCCTGCTTCCAAGAAGCTTACAATCTAAGGTCCCTAAAACACATTCATACATACACGTACTAGGCCCAACTTACCTACCAGCATGTGTTTGGAGTGTGGGATTAAACTCATGCAGGCACAGAGAGAACATGCAAACTCCAGGCAGGTAGTGCTGTGGTTGGGATTCAAACCAAGGATCGTACTGCTGTTAGATGGAAGTGCTAACCACTTAGCCACTGTGCTGCCTAACACAGTTTTTTTTTCCCAAGGCTAAAGGACTTAATTGTTTAGGCTATATTGTTAGGTGGCTATGAGACTGTCGATTCTTTATTACCTCTCTCGATCTGTACCTCCTTTATTTGAAACCTGGATTTCTTTTATGGATTTGTTGAATTCCAGCCTGCATCTGCACTGATAACCATACTGAAGCTGACCACAAACCAATAGAATTTTGCTTGAATGTTAGTACAAAAATTCTGAAAAATTGTTTGATCTTGTGATTGTTGAGACAACAGATTTCAGGTGCAAGATCTTAAAATTTTGTCTAGAGCTGTTATTTGAATGGAATTCCAAGTGTATTAACCACTTGCCATCCACCCCATAGCAATTTTACTGCTACAGGGCAGCCTCTGTGTGTAAAATCACATATATATATATATATCGGGCTGACAACTCATGGGGACCCCGGGCAATAGTGGATCATGGGACCCCTGTGTCCTTGCCCAAACTCAAAAAAGCCTATGAAAAATTTACCAGGGGCATCTCATGGGGCCCCCTACTGACCCCGGGCCCTCGGCAGTGCCCGAATTTTCAAATGGTCAGTCCGCCCCTGTATATATATATATATATATATATATATATATATATATACATATACACACACTCACGTGATTTTGCACTTCAGCCTTGCGGGCGCATGCATGTCTGCCGGCACACCGCTCCTGTTGTGATTTGTCACAACAGAATTTGATCAGCGGGTGCCGGCCAACAAATGTCCACCGGCACCCACCGATCGTCAAGGAGACCAACAGGACAGAGTTCTGTCTATGTAACAGGCAGAGTTCCATCCTGTCAGCAGGGATGTAATGTATTTTCTTTCCCTGCAAAGCAGGGTATAAAATCCATAACATGTCTTAGTAAAAGCACCACACATGGTACACATAAACACTGGCTAGGCACACATTTAACCCTTTGATTGACCTAAATGTTTAACCCCTTCTCGTCCAGTGTCATTAGTACAGTGACAGTGTATATTTTTATACACTGCTCAAAAAAATTAAAGGGACACATTTTAATCAGAGCAAAGCATCAAGTCATTTAAACTCCTGGTATATTGATCTGGTCAGTTAAGTAGCAGAGGGGGTTGTTAATCAGTTTCAGCTGCTTTGGTGTTAATGAAATTAAAAACAGGTGCACTAGATGGGCAACAATGAGACGACCCCCCAAAACAGGAATGTTTTTACAGGTGGAGGCCACTGACATTTTTTTCCCTACTCATCTTTTCTGACTGTTTTTCACTATTTTTGCATTTGGCTAGGGTCAGTGTCACTACTGGTAGCATGAGGCGATACCTGGACTCTAGAGAGGTTGCACAGGCAGTCCAACTCCTCCAGGATGGCACATATATACTTGCCATTGCCAGAAGGTTTGCTGTGTCTCCCAGCACAGTCTAAAGAGCATGGAGGAGATTCCAGGTGACAGGCAGTTACTCTAGGAGAGCTGTACAGGGCCGTAGAAGGTCTTTAACCCATCAGCAGGACCTCTATCTGCTCCTTTGTGCAAGGAGGAAATAGGTGAGCCCTGCCAGAGTCCTACAAAATTACCTCCAGCAGGCCACTGGTGTGAATATCTCTGACTAAACAATGAGAAACAGACTTCATGAGGGTGGCCTGAGGGCGCGATGTCCTCTAGTGGGCCCTGTGCTCACTGCCCGGCACCATAGAGCTTAATTGGCATTTGTCATTGAACACCAGAATTGGCAGGTCCACCACTGGCGCCCTGTGCTTTTCACAGATGAGAGCAGGTTCACCCTGAGCACGTGACAGATATGAAAGCATCTGGAGAAGCCATGGAGAACGTTATGCTGCCTGTAACATCATTCAGCATGACCATTTTGGTGGTGGGTCAGTGATGGTCTGGGGAGGGACAGACCTTTACAGGCTAGACAATGGCACCCTGAATGCCATTAGGTATCGGGATGAAATCCTTGGACCCATTGTCAGACCTACACTGGTGCAGTGGGTCCTGGGTTCCTCCTGGAGCATGGCAATGCCTGGCCTCATGTGGCAAGAGTATGCAGGCAGTTCCTGGAGGATGAAGGCATTGAAACGATTGAATGGCCCCCACACTCGCCTGACCTAAATCCAATAGAACACCTCTGGGATATCATGTTTCGTCCATCCAACGCCGCCAGGTTGCACCTCAGATTGTCCAGGAGCTCAGTGATGCCCTCTTTAAGGTATTATTTTATAATGTTTTACAGTGTGTGTTTTTCTGCTCTTTGAAGATAGCAGTTTTGAAATGATTACTGTTATTATTATATTCTATATTAAAGCTGGACTACTCTGTTTATATATACATAATGAACCAATTTGTCTTGCTCTCTGTGTTCCTTGTAAAATACTAAAAGGGAACGTTCTTTGACATGTGCTGCTCCTGCTCTATGTAAAAAAAAAAAAAAAAAAAACAATACCAGAACCACTAACAAAACTGGAAAGGTACGCATGGGCAGGGCAATACACAAATCATTTTAAAGGGAGTCCCCAACAAATTGTTATGCTGATCAGCAAAAAAAAAAATCTGTTTCAACTGCTCTGGTTAAAAACAAAGGTTTTAGTTGCATACACTTGCAAATACATGTAGAAGCCACATTACCACATAATGGCTCCTCTGGTAAGTGTCCCCATTAGTTATTAGCTGAACTTACCAGCGTTTGGTTCAAGGCAGGTGTTTAGCGAACTTTGCTAATGTCTGGGTGCCAAATCCAAACCCCATTGAGGTCAATGGAAGCCGAATGTTAAAAAACAGTAATGACCATTTTCTAATATAATAAGAAAGGAACTGGCAAACAAATGGAATTGGTGGCTGAGCACCACTCTGTGGAACATATACAAGCAAGAAATATTTTTTTTTAAATTCCAGTTGAGGGGGCTGTGGTTTTAATTATGCTTAGAGTCTTACTAAACCCAGGACCCTGCATTCACTATATCTGGTCTCCCACAGTACACAGAACATGGAAATGCTATTATTATAGTAAATATAAACTGCTAAATACCTTTTCTCATCAGCAGTTAGAGCAGTCTTGTGACTTCTATCAGTGTTCAGCAGAGCACTGGTTAAAGCTTGTAGGAGGAGTTTTCTCTAAGTGGATGCAGAACCCCTGACCTCTGTCTGGTCAGTGCTGATTAGTCCTGTGCTGATCACATGGACTCTCCTAAACAAAAAATAAAAACCTCTCTAGCAATACATACCAAATTGAGCATGTGCAGTGTCTCCACACAATATGTCTTATCAGGAGGTGAGAGGGGAGCACCGGAAGAAGGGGAGGATTAGAGAAGTCAGTATCAAACAGTGTTTTACGCAGTGCAGAGGATTAATCCCTTAGGTTCCACAGGGAGTATAACAAGTATACTTTACTGCATATACAGACTGATTTTACTGTTGTGGGTTTAGTAACATTTTAAAGGACACTATCAGTCACCATGAAAAATGTCCACCAATGCACTGACGCACTGAAAAAGAACAATTCCGCTGACACAGTGCACTCTTATTGCTCACTTGCTGCTGAATGACATCTTCAGATCCATGCCACTAAAAGTAAACAAAGGGATGGGGTCTTTCAGGTGACGTTTGCTACATAAGTACATGGCCACATTTGATCAATATCATTGCCTAAATAGAAGTTTATTTTTATCAATTAACAAAATGGAAAGTAAATGAACAGAAGTCAAATCAATATTTAGTGTGACCACCCTTTGCCTTCAAAACAGTATCAGTTCTTCTAGGTACAATTGAAGAAACTCAACAGGTAGGTTGTTCCAAACATCTTGGAGAACTAATCCCAGATCTTCTGTAGATGTAGGCTGCCTCAAATCCTTCTGTCTCTTCATGTAATCTCAGACAGACTTCATGATGTTGAGATCAGGGTTCTGTGGGTACCATACCATCACTTCCAGGATTCCTTGTTTCTACACTAAAGATAGTTCTTAATGACATTGGCTGTATGTTTCAGGATGTTGTCCTGCTGCAGAATACATTTGTGGCCAATCACAAGTGTCCCTGATGGTAAGGCATGATGGATAAGTATCTGCCTGTATTTCTCAGTATTGAAGACACCTTTGATCCTGACCAAATCTCCAACTCCATTTGCAAAAATGCAGCCCCATATTTGCAAGAAACCTCCACCATGCTTCACTGTTGCTTGCAGACACTCATTATTGTTCTGCTCTCCAGCCCTTCACAAACAAACTTCCTCCTGTTACAGACAAATATTTCACATTTTTGACTTATCAGTCCAAAGCACATGCTGCCATTATTCTACATCCCATTCCCTATGCAAAGGACATGGAAACTTCCTGTATCCCCAATGGGACACAGAGGTCCATAGATCTTCTATATAGGAGATGCTCATTTCCTATTTCCAGTTTTCTTGCTCTTGTGAGCGGTAGTTTGCATAGAAAATACACCAATCAGTCATGACGTTATCACCACTTACAGGTTAAGTGAATAACATTAATTACAATAGTATCTGAAAGTTGGTGGGATATATTAAACAGCAAGTAAACATGTTGTCCATGCAGTTGATGTATTGAAAACAGAAGTTGATGTATTGAAAACAGAAAAAATGAGCATCGCAGCTTTGTTGTGTATGGGGGCTGTATAGCCGTAGACCTCTCAGGGTGCCTATGCTGACCTGTGTCCACAGTCAAAAGCGCCTACAATTGGCATGCGAGAACTGGACCATGGAGCAATGAAAGAAGGTGGTCTGGTCTGATGAATCACGTTTTCTTTGACATCATGTGGATGGCCAGGTGCGTACACGTTGCTTACCTGGTGCCACGTACCTGGTCGGAGGCCAAAGTGATGAGAGGGCTCCCCTTACAGCTGGGTGCAGAGCACCCCTGAAGGTGGGAACAGGGAGAGCTGTGCCCAGAGAAGCACAAGTTGCCTGCTGTGGAATATTCTGATGAGCAGAGTGGAGGTCGCACTTGGAATGGACTTGACCTTGCAATGGTGTCAGCAGGGCAGAAGACACTTGCAGACGGGCAGGCAAAGTCTTGCTAGTGGAGTAGAACCAGCAGCACAGGCAGAACTCCAGATGCCAGGCAGATCGTGGCAGGAAAGCAGAACAGGAGGCGGAGTCAGGAACCGGAGCCAGAAATCATGCACGGAGGGTCAGACAGTAGTAGCAGGAAGACTGGTCAGAGATCTAGACAAGGTCATATACATCAGAGAAGCAGTAACGGAGTCAGTATGGCAAGCTGGGGTCATGCACAGGAGACAGGCAGTAGAAGGTTCCATGTAACAAGCTGGAGTCAGAGCCAGGAGAAGAGCCAAGACAAGTCCAGGGGCAATCCAAGTCAACAGCGGTAATCCAGAAGTAAATAATACAGGAGCACAAGGTAACGGGGCTGACGAACATCCAGCAACTTGTGCACTAGAGTGCTGACTTTAAATAGGCAAGTGGGCGTCAGCAACTGTCACGCTTTGCTTGCGTCAAGGCGCATCTGCGTGCGAGATTGCTTACATGCATTCGCACCGGCGTGCCTTTGAGCACCTGCAAGCAACGGCTGCGTTCATTTCTGCTTAGATTAGCGTGGGCATACTGAGTGTTGGCAGATGTATTTATTTCAGGTACTTATACAGCGCCGTCAATTTACACAGCGCTTTACATATATATTGTACATTCACATCAGTCCCTAACCCTCAAGGGGTGTACAATCTAAGGTCCCTAACTCACATTCATATACATACTAGGGCCAATTTGGACAGGAACCAATTCACCTACTGTACCAGCATGTCTTTGGGGTGTGGGAGGAAACCCCAGCAGGCACAGGGAGAACATGCAAACTCCAGGCAGGTGGTGTCGTGGCTGGGATTCGAACCAACAACCCTAGTACTGCCAGGCGGAAGTGCTAGCCATTTAGCCACTGTGCTGCCCCAGATGTGCTTATTTTTCTACGGTTGATCCTTTAATACCAGGGGAAGAGATGGCACCAGAATGAAATATGGGAAGAAGGCAAGCAGGAGGAGGCAGTGTGATGCTTTGGGCAATGTTCTGTCTAGGAAATGTTGGTCCTGCCATTCATGTGGATGTTTGACATGTCCCACCTACCTAGAGAATGTTGCTGACCAAGTACACCCCTTCATTGAAACAATATTCCCTGATGGCAGTGGCCTCTTTCAGCAGGATAATGCTCCCTGCCACACTGCATAAATGGTTCTAGAGTGATTTGAGGAACAAAAAAATTAGTTTAAATTTCAGATCTCAATCCATCTGGCAACTGTGGGATGTGCTGAACAACAAGGCCAATCCATGGAGGCCCCACCCTGCAACGTAAAGGACCTAAAGAATCTGCTACTGATATCTTGGTACCAGATACCACAGCATACCTTCAGAGGTCTAGTGGCAACCATGCCTCTATGGGTCAGGGCTGTTTTGATGGCAAAAGGGGTACCTACTCAATATTAGATGAGTAGTTACACAGATATGGCTGATCAGTGTACAGTATGAACAATGCATGCTTTGGAGTTTTGATGATATAAATTAATTGATACTATATTATATGATATGTTATACTATAACATCTCTTTCTCTATATGGGGTAGAGAGTCGTTTCTCACCATCATGCAATAGCCATAAAAATCCATTGTTTTTATTAGGTTTTAGAGGTATGCACAGCCAACATTGAAAGTCATTGAATTTTTAAGGATTGGCCCAGTATTTCTTTTGTGTACTTAGCTGCTTGCCTGGAGTTCATCCTTAACATCTCATAAAACATTAAAGCAAAAGAAAGGTATGCAGATTTGTAACAACATGAAGCCATAAAGATAAGTTCAGATACAGAGATGCAGGTCTGACTACCTGTTAAAAGATAATTAACGCCAAACACTTAAAACCCACGTCAAGGCATTTATAAGTCTAGGCTAGGCTACAAAGAGTCTGATTTTCAAAAATATATTTTATGCATATTTTACAGTCGTATACAGCTTACTGTTTTGTGTCTTAAGTAACTTTCTAAAGTGTTTGGCAAAACGAAGAATTAGTGTTTTAAAGCTAAACCAAACTTTCAGTTCAATTCAGCTAAAAACATTTGAGGTGTCAAAATAAAAGGTGTTCAATGTTTTACTGTTTTTTTCTTTAGAAAGCAGCCACAGACTGAGTAGAAAATCCTGTTCTCTGCCAACATGAGCGGAACCCTTGCTCTCTGTGGCTCTCTGTAGAGGTCCTACAATCCCTCTGCTGAGTCATTAAAAATGCATGAACGTCTACAATTGTATTAGTGTCAGGAGCGTCTCCTGATCCATCGCAGCTGCTGGTCTGATTCCAGCATCCTGGTTTTGGCTGTGATGCGCTCTTCCTGTCTGTCTGTCCACCTGCAAGGTGCATGATACGGCCAATCTCTGAGTGGAGACCAAACCAGATTTAAGTCAGCCAAACCTGCAGTCTCATGCTTGTGATTTTGCGTTTGTAACATGTGCAGCAGGCTCTGTCCTGCTCTGCTCTTTGGATTCCCTCATTGACAACCTCTGATCAGATAGTGACTATTCTCTGAACTCCTGCCTGCCTTCTGACTATGGATCTGACCCTGACTACTCTGACTTTTGCATGCCTTGTACCTGGACTGTCATTGAACAACTTTGCCTGTCTGCCAACTGCAAGTACCTGTTTGCTGTGCTCAGTTCGCAGCATGGTAGACAGGCACTATAGCATTGTGCATATGTATATGTATATGTATAGGGGCAACTGAGTACCAGTAGGCCAGCTTGACTGATGGGAAAGAACCCATGGGAAGAATACAGAAGCCAGCTATAGTGTCTGCCCACTTGTGTTAGGGGTAGGCATGACATTATCTCAAGTCTTTAACAAGTTCAGGAACTGTCTGTGTGTGTAAATGCACCTGCATCAGCAATGCAGTTACCAGAGCCCAAGGTTATGCTCCTGACAGTTTTTCTGGTGACCCCCATATGTTTCATAACTTTAAAAACAGTTGTATGCTATACTTTAAAGGATAAGTTCACCTTTGGGAACATGTTACATGTTCCACCCATTTTTAAGGGACATGTTCCCATAGCTACAGCCGCGCCCGCCATCCCCCTCCCTCTTACAGATAGTACGAGGTGAAGTCTCCCCGTACTATCTGAAAAATTTGAAAACAGCATGTAACATGCTCCCTTGTCCATGGGCCTGATCACCTTGTGCACTGTACCTATTACTCTGACCCAGGAGCGGACTGACAACTCATGGGGTCCCCGGGCAATAGGGGATCATGGGGCCCCTGTGTCCTTGCCCACACTCAAAGCACACCCAAAAAAGCATATAAAAAGGTACCAGGGGCATTTAATGGGGCCCCCTACTGACCCCAGGCCCTCGGGCAGTGCCCGAGTGCTCGAATGGTCAGTCTGCCCCTGCTCTGACCATTGGGGAATTTCATAGACAGACAATCAGCTTCTACTTGATAACATCTCTTGCTTATCCCCATACCTTAGATCAGGGCTTGAAAAAGCTGCTCACCCGCTCGCCATATGCGAGGAGAAATTCCTCTGTGGCAAGCGGCGAGCAACGAGCACAGATGAAGCATGGAGCGACTGCACCTGCGCTCCAAGCCTCATTGTGAAGCCGAGTTTTGGATTACAACTTCCGGTTTCCAGGTTCTTCGGCTCTGCTCAGAGGAGACACCCTCTCCACCGCCGCGGGGGACTCGGAGGGACTATGAGTAAGTACTGTATACAACATGTCATATCACTATAATGGAGTACAGGGGAGCTGGGATATACATTACTGTATACATGTCATATCACTATAATGGAGTACAGGGGAGCTGGGATATACATTACTGTGTACAGTATTATATTTTGGACCCTTTATTCTAAAGAAAAATGTAATTTCAGAAGCTTTAAGGGGGCGTGGTTGTGGGCGGGCTGGGTGTGGTTTGGGGCGGGGGTGGGGTTGGGGCGGACCTGGGTATGGTTGGGTGGGGCAACTGGTGGAGAGTAAGTTTTGTGACCGGCTAGTAGGCCTGGACACGAAATTTTAACCCCTGCCTTAGGTTATCCTTGGCTTAAAGTTCATAACCCACAGATACTGTAGATTGGCTACAGGAAAGATTAGGTCTTGGTCCCAGACATGCCTCCAGAACTTAATTAAAACTGCTGACTAGTTGCCTATTTATGACTCTTTTGTGGCCAATACCATTCATTTGCCTTTATATAATTCTGCTGTAGCAGAAGACACTGACAAGTTTATTGAACCCTCTATAGACCACCTTTCCAGCCAATTGTCACAGTCTGAATATTTTCCTCCTAGAGGCCATATTTACCAGCTGTCTTACAGTTTTGAGCCCTGTTTGAAAACTTTCTCAAAATTTAAACGCTTTGGAGTACCCTTACCTTTGCATGTCCCTAAACGCTCTTGGATGCACATCAAGGCTAACTTGTCCTCAAGTTCTGCTGCCTCTACACCAGCCGATGCGCTTCAGTCTGCCACTGTACCAGTTATTCCAGTCCAGCCCATGCCAACTGAACCTCCTGCTTTTCATATTTGGGACTTTCAGTAACCTGGCCTGACCCTACTGCAACTACATCTGCTCAAACCTGTCCAAGAAGTTTCAACCATCCTTTGCACAGCCTGTTCCATTTGGCCAGGTGGGGCTCTTGACCTTTTCTTCAAGCCACTCTGTATCCAGCCTGTCTTCCAGCTATCCAACCTGACTCCAGTGACATGTCACCTGCTATCCAGCTTGATGTTACTAGTTATTTGTCTACTGTCCAGTTTGGCTACATAGACTCTCTGCCTGCTAACCAACCTGACCTAACCATTGCCCAGTCTGATGGTCCTGTGCCAGATGCCCCTGATGGTCTGGTGCACGATGTCCAGCCTGCCTTTAAGGGTCAAGGGTCTCCTCCTCAGAGGGGGGTAATGTCAGGAGTGACTAGCGCTCCTGATTCATCACAGCTGCTGGTCTCATTCCAGCATCTTGGTTTTGGCTATGATGCACCCTCCCTGTCAATCTGTCCACCTGCTAGGTGATTGATGTAACCAGTCTCTGGGTGGAGACCAAACCTGATTTAAGTCAGTCAAGCCTGCAGTCTCATACTTGTGATTTTGCATTTGTAGCACAAGCTGAAAGCTCCCTGTCGGTCTGTCTTTCCTTCTCTGCTGTTTGGATTCCCTCATTGACAACCAGCCAACCAATTAGATGTCGACTACTCTCTGAACTCTGCCTGCTTTTTGACTATGGAGCTGACCCTGACTATTCTGAACCTTGCCTGCCTTGTACCTGGACTGTCAGTGAACCACTTTGCCTGTCCGCATACTGCACGTACCTGTTTGCTGTGCTCAGTTTGTGCCTGTCCCAGCATGATAGCCAACCACTATAGCATTGTGTATAAGTCCTGGGGGCACTGAGTACCAATAGGCCTGCTTGCTTTATGGGAAAAGGCAATGCTACAGATGAAGAAAACAGAAGCCAGATGCAGTGTCTGACCACCTGCGCTAGGGGTAAGCGTGACAGTTAGTTTGTGTCTGATGATGCTGTTATAGTAATTTACACCCGCAGTACTGATTTATGTTCTGTTGACCTGGTTAATGTTATGAAAGGTGACATAGTTGATTGTGGTGCTACCTTTAATAAAGTCTACAAAGTTTGGACTGAAATTATCCCTTTCCTAATTTAGGATAATCATTTTCAATGACCAGTGCTAGAATGAAGTATTTGGAAGGTCAACTGTCAACAGGCAAAGTTTTTTCACAGAATGGACAGGAGGTGAGGAATAGAGAATTAGAAGGTGACAATCATAATGTGCTAACCCAAAATAGTGTATATCAGAATCATATTGGCCTAGATATATTTAATGTAGTCCTTGGCACTAGTGTTGAACAAGCGTTGGTTTGAGTGAGATGCTATGTCAAATGGGATTTTATCTTTCCAGCAAAAATGGTATGTGATTGATGTCCTCAACAGGCTTTGGTTAGTTGGATATCTGTTCTGAAATTATGGTTAGGACAGGTGTTAAAGTCATTTTATGTTGGGTGCCCAGTAGTTAAGCTGTCAATTTAAAATGTTCAGTTTGTTGTTTGTTATTGCTAGAATTTGAATCAATAAAGCTGTGGCCTTGCCCCTCCAAAAAAGTACATGTCTGATGTAGTTATTTGGGGAATCACAGATAGGAAAGGTTTATATTTTCAAATAGTGTTTAATAAAAACTGCTATGCCTATGCTCCTCAACAGTCATGTTAGAGTCCTTGAGCCATAGTGATAAGGGCTCTTGACTCTTGGGAGCATAACATGCAATTAGTGATCCTTTAACATATTCTCATAAGTATGCAAGAAAGTAGTAAGCTATTGGTTAGATTTTTAAGGTAAAGGATTGGCTTGAAGGAGGGGTAACTAAATGTGAATTCATGCAGAGGTCACATTCACCTGAAGCCACAGCTATTCAAATAGCATCAGAATTCATATAGCTTTCAAACTCCAAGACTCTTACAAGTTGCTGTTCATCAACGGTGTATTTGAATTTCACAAATCCCTGCAGAGAGTTTTCAGGGACACTCTAAAGTGCATTAACCCATAATGACCATGCACATTTTTCCTTAGGCTTGCACAGTTTTAAACTAGTAGAAAAATAGTATGGACTGTGTACTTAGTCTATAGGCAAATACGTACCCCTGATTTTACTTTACAAGCTCTATGACTGTACTTAGACATATCTGTAACTTAAAAGTTTAAATATATGAAATCCCAGCATTACACAATATAAAGCAACAGTATCAGTTTTCAAAAAACATGAATCTTTTCATCAATAAAAGCGGCATTTGAGCTTTAGGCAAGTGCCTGGCCTAAGTGTACTCTTGGAGAATGATTTCATCGGTTTGCTGCAGGCAGAAGGAAGTATATCCTTAGTCTCCCCTTCCAGAGTCATAATGTGTAAGCACTATAAAATGCCTCTTTAGAAGTATTTGTAATATCTCTGTAGCAGCATCTTATCCAAGGGAGTAGACCTGCAGCAGCATAATGCCTGAACAAAGATGCCTTTGACCTTCTAGAAAAAGCAAGATGAAGGCATTCTCTAGGGTAATAAATAAAGGAAAGTATAAATTATCTTGAGCCAGGTCTGCTTTAAAGAGAAAATGAGTTCTGGAAACAGTGCCAAAAGAGGCAGGCAGAAGGCACCCTATGCACCAATAATGCCCATGGTCTCCCTACAGCTGATCTTTTCCCTATTACTGACTTTCTATGCTCAGCACTGTGTCTCTGTGTGGAGGCAGTCATCTTGGTAGAGGAAGGGTTTTGCTTCCGTATGTGAAAGCCAAGCAGGGCCGGACTGACCATTTGGAAACTCGGGCACTGCCCGAGGTCCCAGGGTCAGTAGGGGGCCCCATGAGTTGTCAGTCCACCCCTGGAGTCAAATAGAACAGTGAGCAAAGCAGTAGGGACATCACCACATTTTATTAGCAGATAAAAAGCATTGAGAACTACATCACCGACCTGATATCCATCTACCACCCAACACGCACTCTCCGCTCCTCACAAGACCTCCTACTCTCCAGTTCCCTGGTCTCCTCCTCCCATGGCCATCTCCAGGACTTCTCCAGGGCTTCCCCCATCCTCTGGAACTCACTACCCCAATCCATCAGACTGTCACCTACCCTCCTCACCTTTAGGCGCACCCTGAAAACACATCTCTTCAGAGAAGCCCACCCAGCCCTCACCTAATTGCTGATCTCCTCCGCTCTTCCCACCACTCCATCCCCCACAGCTATTTCCTCCTGTACCACTCTCCCCTCCCTCCTAGATTGTAAGCTCCAAGGAGCAGGGCCTTTGAACCCCTCGTGTATCGCATTGTATTGTTACTGTACTGTCTCCCACTATAATGTACAGCGCTGAGCAAACTATTGGCGCTATATAAATACTGTATAATAATAATAAATAATAATAATTGAGGCTTTATGCACAATTGTACGGTTATGACAATTGCATAACTGTATTTTGTAAGTGTCCTATATACAGTAGATCAAAGACATTTCTCTGAATCACATTTGAGGTATTTAAAAAATGTGTAACTATTCAAAAGTTTAAATGACAATATAGGCACAAGAGACAAAAATAAAAGAAGCAAAGACAGTACTGTATATGACATTTAAAAAAAATAAAAAGTATTTTTTAAATGTTTTAATGTTTTTTCTCATCCCCCACATCTCTTCTAACATTCTGCTAAAACTTTGTAATAGTACTGCTTGGACCTTGAAAAAGGGGACATACCCCGAAAGCTTGTCCTCAAAATTGTATGTTAGTGCAAATAAAAAAAGTATCACGTCAGTACTCAATTGTTTCTGCCGCAAGTGCACTAATACGGCTACAATCACCTCAAGCAAGGTTCAGCAACAAAACTCTTTTAATGGAAATTACCATTTTGTCTCATTAAGATGCACATACAGTAGATAAAATATTGAAAACATAGGTGAAGATTTACTAAAACGGGTGCACTCAGATTTTGGTGCAGCTGTGCATAGTAGCCAATCAGCTTCTAACTTCAGCTTGTTCAACTAAGCTTTGACAAAAAAACCTGGAAGATGATTGGTTACTATGCAGAGTTGCACCAAATTTTGCTCCCCCCGTGTATCCCTGGTATCTTTCTTTGGACAATCCAAACTGGCCCGCTTTTCTCATTTTTCAAGTGATTGGCCTGGAATCTGCTCCTGCATCAAGGCATGGAAACATGGCATAGATCTTGTTGTTTCAGCAAAATACGGCCATTAGATTTGCATTCATTTACAGGATGATTATTGAAAGACAGAGCACACTAAAAATGGATCCAGTGGCTTTCAATGCACTTCCATGAACACAACCCTGAAGTAAAATGGTTTCTTTGCATGTAGGTTGCTCACCTGGCAAACACACCAGATTTAGTTGGAATTGGAAGTCTTAGTGCTCATATGTCTGCCTGTTTGTGGCTAGTTTTGGATTAGATAAATTCAAGTAGAAACAGAATAGGGACAAGGTTTGAGTTCGCAGCTAAAATGGGCTTGCAGAGCATCCCCAGAGCTTGCAGTGATCCCCAGGTTCTTGCAGATTATGAACTTTTGTCCAAAACTTTGTAGGTTCACCAAACAACTAATAATACTGTGCATAGTCCTTGCCCCTAGACTGCTGAGTTACAAGAGTCAATAGTCTGGAGGAATGGATAACCCATCCCTTTCATTATAAATTGGTGGGCTCACAGCAGCTTTCTTGTGAGTATGTTGTTTTTAGTGAAGGTGGACAATTCTATAACAAAAGAGACAATGTGCTATAATATGTTATACAAATTAGCATTGGCCCAACTTCTTGTGCCTTTTGGCTAACAATTGCCGGAACTGAAAAATAAGACTTCCTCCAATAGACTTTATTAGGGTTCAAAGCAAAGTTTGTGCAAAATTTGTGAAACTGTTTGCAAACTGCACAGATATACTCATTCCTAGCACATTCATGCTATTAGAGAAGGATAAGACACCCATGTATGTGACATTAGGCACTGATGTTATGTGTGTAGGCACTATCCAACCAAGGTGTACATCATCCTTTTTAGAGGAGTCAATCAGCACAGTTGGATTTTGTTAGCTGTTCTTCATCCAACTTGATAAATCAATGTTAGACGTGTCTTAACTTCTGCACAGCAATCTCCTACTTATCTCCAGAGGACCAATGCAAACGCAGATATGTAGAATAATCTTTTATATGAACAATTATTTAGGGCCAGATCCTGCAAACAAGGTCTGCAGCCATCTAAAGATTGTAGACAGTTCAAGACCTATACACTGGACTGTCTTTGAAATACAAATGAACATGCGGTAGAAAACAAACTGCAGTTCTTTTGTTCAATGTTTGGAAGGGTATTACTCAATATTATACTTATTGCCTTATCATGGCTTATACTTATCAAATGGAAAAAAAAACATCCAAGGTTGAGCATATTTATATTATAATCACTGATAACATTGTGTTATTATCTCAAATAAATGCTTACATTATACCTGAAACAGATACCATAGGCTGGCCATTATGTTGACTCAGTCATAGGCAACATCAAAAGGCTGTAAGCCTGTGTACAGTACTGTGGTTTATGCAGAATAAGTGTGAGAAAAAAAAGACTGTTAAAGTGAACATGTCGGAAACAATAAAGGCAAAAATCTTATATGCTTATAATAGCTGGCTTTATGTAACAGAAGACAGAATGAACTATTTCAAAGCCCAGGACATAAAAATATCTTAAGACTTGCTGCAGCTCAAATAACATGTAGAAATCTCCTCTTTTCTACATAGCGAACACTGACACAAATGCCAAATTAGCCTATCTCCGACCAACACCACTGATGCAGCAACATTTTTGCTTCCAGTGACATCACCAACACAGGGGCATCTTTTCCATCCAGTGACACCACTGACGCAAGGACATTTTTCTCCTCACAACAAAGCCAGATAATTTTTTCCTTTGCCACTGTTAGCCCCATATTTTACAATGGGACAGAATGTGCACCACTATTAAAGTCTTTGTTTCAGCTTGGTGCTGCACATACCACTAGTATCCCTGTCCCTTACTTCTTCTACGAATGGCCGGGGTGCCATTTGGCATCTTCATCCTGGGCACTGGATGACCTTTTCCTGGCACTGCATGCATTCCTATAAAATGTATGGAAAAAAAATTAAGACTAGATAGACTGTATGGCTGTAACACATGTGCCCTTGGTAGAGAAGTGAAAGCTACTTTATTTAATTCATTCTTTGTAGGGTCCTCCCCATTATGAGCAGGTGGTTGTCAAAAGCTTCTGTACACTGGAAGGAGCTATGATTCCCATAGAAAAAAATCATCTGTGGTACTATGATAATGTCACATTATACACAGGCTCACTGTAGGCCACTGTGGGTGGCAGATACTTGACAAGGAGAATAGTAATCTCTCCACCCTCTGCTGGCATATTAATACCTGAAGCCAGGTGCAGAACATAAGTGCAGCTAATGAACAGAGCAGCCCAGTGAACCACAACTTGTGATAGGTTGGGTCAACACCGGCAGATCTGGGTTTCAATAGACACAGTAATGACAAGGAAGGTAGATCTGGATGTTACAAGGAAAAAAGGCCAAGGTTAAAACATGCAAACCCAGGTCTTACTCAGAAGACAGGCCAAGGTCAGGGCAGGCAGATCTGAATCTTTGTCAGCCGACAGGCAAAGATCAGGGCTAGCAAATCTGGATATTAGTCAACAGACATGCCAAGGTCAAGGAAGGAAGGCAGATCTGAATCTTGGGCAGTAGACAGGCCAAGATCAAGGCTGGCAGATCTGATCTTAGTCAGTGTACAGAGCAAGATCAAAGTAGGCAGATCTGGATCTTCGTCAACAGAGAGGCCAAGTCAAGGCAGGCAGATCTAGATCTTTGTCAACAGACAGGCCAAGGTCAAGGCAGACAGACCTGGGTCTTAGTCAGTGGACAGGACAAGGTCAGGACAGGTAGACCTGGATCTTAAGACTGGCAGGGCGGAATCTTAATCTGAAGACAGGCCAAGGTCAAACTAGGTAGATCTGGATCTTAGTAGACAGGCCAAGGTCAAGGCAACCTTAGAACAAAGACATTAGCCACTCTGAGACTGGCTATGAGAAACCTAGTTAGTAACATAAGCCAAGGTCAGCTAAGCTAGAAGTGTAGAAAAACGGAGATAAGCCAAGGTCAATTTCCAGAGATTTGTAAAATTCAATTTAGTTAAAAGTCCTAAGAAAAGTTTGTGGTTGCACCTACTATGCTGGCTGCCATGCACTTGTCTACATTTGGCTGACTGGTATAATCACATTTTCATAACCTTATCGCCTGGACCATCAACTGTCGATCCTAGATAATTTTATTCATGACTTTCATTCATTTCAATGATACCCAGGCACCCAAGCACTTTCTAGTGCTGTTTTTGATGGGGTTTTTTTGCTGGTTTTTTTTTTTCAGAATAATTTATTAGATTGCGTGGTCTCCATGTTATTATACATACATTTATAATGAGAGCAAGTGCTGGGATTTATGATTTTCATTATTCCTTCATCTGAGTGATATAATAAAATACTTAAATAATAAAACTGACAGTAGGAATCTCAGTGTTTTATGGCATGGTAAGGACTAATAATGCCTCACTACTAGTACCTTTTTATGGCGTAATTTAAGACACAAAGAACTATAAAACATAATCAATACATGGTTTAAAATATGACTGCGGAGGCAGGCCACTGAAGCTCTTAACCTCTCTATCAGCACTTTCTTCCAAAATAAAATTTAACCCTAGTGTGCTTTATGTTTTCCGCCATGCTCACCTATAACTAATGAAAAGTGGATGCTTGGAACTGGTAAATTCATTGATGATTCTGTGGTTATCTATCAATAAACAACTAAATAAATAGTTGAAATGCATACTAAGAAATTTGCAGTTCTACTTATCCACTTTTATAGATCTTGAAATATTTGCTAATTCCAAGTATGGGGAGCATGTGACTAACTTCCCTTTCTCCCACAACGCAGTTCTTGGTACCTGAGTGTCCAGTCTTTAGTGCTGTCTTGACAGGGAGACAGGGACGGGGAGAGTGAGTTCTGTGTAAATTTGAACAACTTTGAGTGTACACAGGGCTTGCTGGAGCAGCAAGGAAGCAAAGGGAAGGTGACTATAAGTTGGGGGGGGGAGTTAGGATAAACTATTGTGCAAAGTTCAGGTTAACTTTAGGGCAACAAGAATAAACAATCAGTCACTTCTTAATACCATCCAATATTAATTGTAACAGTACTATTATAATAGAGAGCGCCTAATTTACCTTAATCTACATTTATGCAATACACAGCAGCTAGATTCAGCAACCTTTTTCCATGTGTTTTGGATGTGATTCAAGTATTTTGCTGATTGTTACTGTGCAATCGCCATTTCTCTCTCTCTTTCACTCTCTCGCTCTCTGAAAAACAGCAAGGGACCTGCAATGGACAGAGTTGAGAATAACTAGCAAGTACTATATGTGCAGGTTTAGGTTGATGTCACACATGTGATTCTGTTGTGACAACACGTCAGTTACAGGTTCAGAAGAATTGCATATCTGCTTCCATGACTACTTCCATGAGTCACTCCCTCCTTGGCCAGATGATATAGAGCTCAGCTGTCCATAAAACAGTAGAATTTTGTTTGAAATATTTAATCTTTGGATTGTTTGCTAGATTTTCTAATGGTCAGTGAGGTCAAACAGACTTTCATTTTTTACCATTTTTCACCACAGTACGGTCAACATTGACCATTTTTTACCACATTCTATGGCGACCCATACATTCATCTTTTTTTTTTTTTTTTTCAACCAGTGGATTGAACAAAAAAAATGATCTGATCCCCCACTCTGCTATTGTGTTATGATGAAGGGTAGCCTTCCCAGCCATCAGAATAAAATGATCAGTGCTGGCAGCTACAGCCGGTGGCACTGATTGATTGGGAAACACCTGACAGCTTGGTTGTACAGAATTCATTCAGCAGATCAACTGCTGTACAACCAGGGTGTTCATACATGGATCAGTTTGGCTGAACTGGATGAATTTCAATCCATATACGGCTGGCCGGCTCAACTGTGAATGTGGTTTTCTTGGAAAAATTGTATATATTGCAATAAAACCTGTTTAATACATCTAGATGCCATTTAAATAGCAGGCCTAGATGAAATGTTAGGGCTTTCAAACACAATTAGTTGACTCAGTGATGGCAAGAAAGGATGCAGTGATGAACAATCCAACCAAAATCTAGTCATGTATGGCCATTTTTAGTCACCAGTAGGGATGAGCTTGAGTGTTCAGATACTTGTCCAAACCCACGTGAGCAAGCCCACCAGGAAGTTGTCACCTGTACTGTACTGTGTACATGGCTGAACCATTCACCACTCAGCTGCCGCATGTATACATGCCTCTTATATATATGCGGCTGTGAGGCAGGGAATATCTTGGCCACTTATCATTCGCCTATACAGTGCCAGCTTCCTTGTGGGCTTCTTCATATGGGTTCAGACTAGGATCCAAACACACCAGAGCTCATCTCTAGTTACCATCGAGGGAGTGACATCTTGCACCTAGGCAGCTTAGAAACAAGTGAGTTTTTCTCTACAGTTTAACCCTTGTGGCAGTTCTGGGCACTCTCATAGTGGAATCAAGGTTATACCCCAGAATTCTCAACTAAACAGGTTGAGGGGCTCCAAAGGGCTTACTTAATGCAGAGGAAAATGGCTTTTCAGTTTCCTCATTTTTCCGTAAAGTCCGTTTTGGGATCTGGAGCCTGGAGATATCAAAGTGATCTGGGAGGGATGAAATCTCAAATCCTGGGTCCATGTTTTCTGAAACCCCAGCACACTAATTGTACAGGTGTGTGCAGGGCTTTAAACAATAACCTGACTATGGTTCTGGGCTCCACCCCGGCAGACAGGAGGTCATTGCCCAGGAGTCAGGAGAGCTCCACCTAGGAGAGGTGGGAGCCAGAGCAGCCAGGGCTGTAAACCTGAATATTTGTTCGTTTGTATTGGGAAACATCTATTGTATGGAACTTTCCTTTGAATATAAGTGGACTAAAACGGCCCTTAAAAAGAAAGCGAGTGGCTGTGTGCTTGATGCAAATTCTCACACCCTGTATAGCAATTCTGTCTCCAGCAGCAAAATCACTGGCATGGCCCTTAGGAAATAGTGTTTCCAGAACAGCAGATTAACTGTATCGAAGTGATTTTAAGCAGCAGGGTGAACTGGTGCACTACAACTATGCTTGCATGAAAAACGGGTTCTTAGACTCTGAAATGATAATGTATATAATAAACATACATTTACTCGACAAGCTGTCTAGATATGTTAGTTATGCAGTGACAAATCTTCTGTCCTCAGTTATGCCTGTTAGTTTTTAGTTTGCTAACATTGCTAACAATTAACTTGTGATTGCTCCCAGGAATGTTCTATGGCAATGGTACCTGATCACTAATTAGTATTGCCTTAATGTCCAATGAAGCCAAGAAGTGCAGATTTGCTGAAACAACCATATGAAGCAGTCATGTTGGTCAAAATTGTATAAATAAAAAAATGTCTTACTTCTGCCCCTCTGTTGTGAACATTACAGTAGAACCCCAGCTAAAATGTTATATTAAAGATTTTGAACACGTGTGAGAAAAATTAGGTCCTGTTAGATTTTTATTGCAATTTGCTCCTGCACTTCCTGCCATGTTAGGAAGTGATGACAGATCTCTCCTATGGGGACACAGCAATAAATTAGGGGTGGATAGAATGGAGGAGGGCTGGTTTTTATTGCTGTATTGCTCACTGCTGTGGAGTTTCTCCTTATCTTCTATCATACTGACAGGTGTAACCAGGGTAGGAAATAAGAAGAAATGTCCCTAACAAAAAACAAGAAAAACCTGGATCTATCCTAAAAACCTGATTCTTAACCACTTCACACCGGCGCCTCCCGGCCCTTTAAATGTTTCAGAAGCCGGGAGGCGGAAGGGGTTTTCTAATTGCATGTAAAAATGAGGCCGCTCGGCATCAAGGCACAGACGCCGAGAAGCCGCATATTTGTGTGCTCTCAACATTAAGGGGTTAAAGTGGAAGTAAAGTCCACTTTTTAAGTTGTACCTACAAGTAAGCCTATAATAAGGCTCTGGATCTAAAGAAGACTGCAATGACAAAACGCGTCAATGTAATGATGTCATCACACCTGGAAATAGCGCTCCACGAAGTCTAGACACGTGAGGACAGTCTAATGACGCTAGGGCAGTCGCATCACTCCTGAAGGTCTGAGAGAGACCAGCTGGTCACACGATATCATACCGTGTTCAGAGGCATGGACAGTACATAACTACTGGAATGGATGAGATGCCGACCATATGGCTTACGGAGCCATTGCACAAGGAAGAACCCAAGAGAGGTTGAACTGCTGGCAATTCCTGTCCTATGGTAGCAGTAAGTGTGAGAAGCATCTACACACGATCTACATGCTATTTTTATCCACACTGTACCAATACAATTCCTCTCTTACTACTCATATGGTCTTCCTATCTGCTAACACCGGCTTTTGACATCATAAGCACTATATGCACGGATGGACGGACAGGAACTACAATCTTATTACTATCTAAGGCTTTTATCTGAATATAAAATCCAACTCTGTGCACAGAACATTGCCTCTATGCAATAACATTGATGGAATTTCAATATGTATCATAACCAGCTAGGATTAAAAACCTCTACAGTTGCTACATCCTTTTTTGATCCCTTACCTTAGTGATCGATGGACTAAACAGGCCATAGATGGGTCGAAAATCGGCCGAAAATTCATCCGAAAGAATAATCGGCTGATTTTTGGATCGTTAGTGGGTGAATTTGTCAGCCGTTTTTCGTGATTTTGACACATTTTTTTAATCCGTCATGTTGGAAAAAAAACGGTCAATTTTGTTGAATGGCTGATTTTCACGGCAATGATGGGCAAATCGGCCGATCTTTTTACCGATTAAAAAAATGTGCATGAGCCGTGACCTGCAAGAAGAAGGAAAAGAAGAAAAAGAAGAAGATTAAGACAAAGAAAAAGAAGAAGAACATCTATCTATTTGTATCCATTTTGGATACAAATAGATTCAATGTTGCAACCGCAATACTTTTAAATGGCAAAAATAATACCGGAGTGTCCCTGCAGAGACCTCCGCTATTATATTTGACATTTAAAAGTATTGCGGTTGCATCATTGTATCTATTTGTATCCGAATAGAAACATCTGTATCCAAAATGGATACAAATAGATACAATGTTGCAACTTTGCTATACTTTTAAATGTCAAATATATTAGCGGAGCTCTCTACAGGGACACCACTATTATATTTGCCAGCCGTAGACGGGAGGAAAATCAGCCGATTTTTTTTTACCAATGGTGGCAACGTCGGCCGATGGAACGACCGATTTTTTGGTTTTTTAAAAAAAAAGTCCGGTTTTCGCCCCATCTATGGCCTGCCTTACACTGTGTTCTAAACTTTATAGAGAACATAAATCACTGATAATACTCTAAACCATATGTTGTTTATTACCCCTTTTAGGGGATTTATTGTTGTTATTGCCCAATACAGTTCCTAATTAGGAACATTCAGCATCAGCTACCATACCTCACTATTGTCTAATAGATATTATTAGTGCTTTACAATCCAGATTGTCTTTGTTTTAATGGTGTTTTTAGGTGGTTGTGTAAGTTTTTCACTGTTGGAAGATATTTTTATCAGGAAATTAATAAAATAATGGTTTTTCATGTGAAGCTACTCTACTTGGGTGTGTTATTACCTACTTTGGTAGTCTGCTTCTTGCAGCTGCTTATCATTTATTAATGCGATTTTTAGGTTAACACCCACACCCTAATTTTGGTGAGTCTGAGAGCTTGATATAAGGTTACTCCGCCTTGCTATGGTGGCACTAATTTATCTATATTAGGCTATAATAAGGCTCACCTATAGGTACAGTGAATATCTCCTAAACTTGTACAATCTAGGAGATATTCACAAGGCATGCAATCGGGGATGTCACCGGTGCATGCGCATTCAGAGCTCCATGCTGCAGGCGAGGGCTCCCACACGCATGCGCAGGAGTGATAGCATCACGTCTCTGACCATTCTTACTGCCAAAGCTTGTGAACCCGGAAGGAAGACCGAGTGAAGATGGCAGCGCCGAGGAGCACACTAGTACATTATGACCTAAACCTGCAGAGCGGCCCATTGTTTTGGTTTATTTTTTGGGGGGGTTACTACCGCTTTAAGATGGTTATACACTGATCAAAATTAGTCTTGTCCAGAAGGTCCTGGATGAATTTAGAACAGATGTTGATTATTTAATTCAAGTCTGTCATAGGAACATACTAGAACATTTTTGGATGGTCAACAGCTGCAGGAAATCAGCTGCAGCCACTGATCAGTATATTCTGACAGAAAACAATATCCAATTGGAGGTTTTCCCCCATCTACCTCCAACCACTTGCTGGATGAATAAAAGAAAACTAACCGTGTATATGCAACATAACTCTTCCCTACAGTAACCAAAACTAAATATAAAAATGCTTTAGCTCCAATCTATTGGCCTGAATTTTATGAATGGGCTGTAAATGCAGACCAGGGTGGTAAGAAGCTCCGTGGTATATAGCAAATTGCTGTATTCTCTCTTCATTATAAATGGGCTCCTTTGTGTAAGAATAACCTTTAATATAAAAGTCTACCTGTTAACAGTCTGCTCAGATACAGTTGCATCTTCCCTACTTTTATAAAATGTCTTGAATAATTTTCATAGGCTTAATTAAGGCAATGGAAAAAATTATGATTTTAGCCTATGGGTAAAGAAGAGATAAAAGAACTAAAAGTGAAAGGAGGTAAAGTTTATTTTCATACAGAGTTTTGACTAGATATGTAAAATTTCTGAAAATTTTGAAGCTATGAGAAAAAGCGTTTTTTCATTTTTTTCTGGAAAAAATGGAAATTTTTCAGAAAAAAAAAATTAAGTGTGCAGTTTTACAAATTGAAATCCATTTGGTTACACTGGGAAGGTGAAATGCAGTGTATATAAAAGTATTATGCTTGAAATAAAAGTACAGCTTACTCAGTAAACAAACTAAACTTGCTTTTCAACATTTTATTTTTCAGTACAATTGGAATAACAAGGACTGTACACATTGAAAAACTTACCTGTCAATTAAGGCCTGATAGGAGGAGAGAAACTATCATATACTGCAGGGGTCTCCAAACTTTCCAAGCAAAGGGCCAGTTTACTGTCCTTTAACCACTTCCCGACCGGCCGTTGCATATAAACGGCCGGACGGTGGTAGTGCAGGGTCGGGTGGCCGTCTATAAACGGCCTCCCCGCACCCTGCTTGTGCGCGCTCCCTCCGGACACAGTGAAACACCGATCGTCGGACGGGACCTCTGTACGAGGTCCCGATCATGTGATCACTGATTGGCCAATCAGTGATCACATGCAAAGTAGTAAGCAAGATGTCACTTGTGACATCATTGCTTACTACGTGTGAAATCTGTGAATGATCACAGAGGTCACATGGTACAAGCCTATTCACAACAGGCTTGTACCATGTGACAAGCTGTGACCAATCACAGCTCACTCAGTACTTCTCAATGAGTGCAGGAATGCACACAGAGAGAAAGAGAAATGATTGCTTTTACATCCTATATGGGTGTAAAAGCAATGTGTAAAAAAAAAAAAAAAATCCTCATCACCCCCCACAAGTAGTACAGTGTCACCATGGTGACACTGTACTGCTAGGGTGACAGTATGTAAAAAAAAAAAATAATATAAAATAATAAAATAAAAATGTAAAAAAAAATGTTTAAAAATTATAATTTTTGGTTATAAACTAATTTGGATTTTTTTTTTTACTAAAAAGATAACGAAATAAATTTTGGCAAAGATTTATGATGAAATATTATTTATTTGCAAAATTTTATTAAAAAAACACTTTTTTTCAAAATTTTTGGACTTTTCATTTACATAGCAAAAAAAATAAATACCACCAAAATAAAGCTTTATCTGTCTCAAAAAAATGGTAAAAAATTCATTTGGGTACAGTGTTGCATGACCGCGCAATTGTCATTCAAAGCGTGATAGCGCTGAAAGCTGAAAATTGCCCTGGTCAGGAAGGGGGTAAAAGTGTCCGGTCTGGAAGTGGTTAAACTTCAGGTGGGCCGGACTTTGATCAGACAGGGAAGAATATAGCCCAGCATCGCTGGGAGCAAATAATGCCTCAGGCTTGGTGGTCAGAGGGAGTAAAAAAATTGCAAAGCTCCTGTAGTCAGTAGTCATTAGTTTTAGAGGAGGGAATAGTGCCCACTATTGGTGTCAAGTAAAAAAGGAATAGTGTCCCATCATTTTGTCAGTGGTTGTTGTGTAGTTGCTGTCAGTAGCAGAAATTATGCCCCACTGTTGGTTGTGCCTCATCATTATTGTCAGTGAGAGGAATAGTGCCTCAAGGGCCAGATAAAGGCAAGCAAAGAGCTGCCTCCGGCCCACGGGCCACAGTTTGGAGATTACTGATCTACTGCTTTCCAACTATCAACCAACTGTAGGAAGTACAAGATGAAGCCCACAAGCATACTGGAGCCTTTACCTTGCAGTTCTCCCTAGTGGCAGAAATGTATAGTTCTCTTGTTTGTGAACTGCATTGAGAAGTACAGTGCTACTTGAATTGTATTCCAAAATTTGGTTGTCTTCAGATGAAAGAACATGCAATAATTTAAGACTTACATTAAGTCTCGGAAATCTTTTATTAAGTTCTTCATCTTATATAGTTTGATTACCATGTCATAGATATATTAGTTATCATTGCAAAAGAACATATTCACACACTTTTTTCCATTTTCCAGAAAAAAACAAAAAAACAGCTTTGGGAAAAAAATGGGAAAAAAGTCTGGTTTTTCCCACTTTTTCGTGTTATTTTTTGAGGTCTTCCCATCTCTAGTTTTAAAGGCTGCTATCTAGGGAGTGCTAGAGAACCTGACTGTTTTAAATTAACCCATAACTAATCTTCCAATGCATTCCAATCAGACGTTTGTGTTTCTCTAGTTTCTCTTTCCTTTACCACTACAGTTACATTTTCCTGGATCATGAAAAAACTAGCTAGCATTGTTGAGAATAAAAAACTGCACTTAGAAAAGGTCTGGAATTCTTGGCTCCACTTCCTATACTCATACTCATAAATGGGATCCTAATTGGGTTCTTGCTGAGGCATCTAGGAGGACATGAACATTCTCCTTTTGGACTTCAGTACTTAAGTTTTATTTCAGGAACTCCTGAGGTGTACTCCTGTTGGGCTTCAGTATCTAAGTTTTATTTTCGGTACTCTTTAGGTACCCCCTTCCTTTTTTTTCTTTTACTCTGCTTCTATCCTACTCTTTGTTCAAACATTCCTCGAGCACACTCTTAGAGGTTTATGTATAATTCCTCCACCTTTTTGGCACTGCCATTTTATTAGTCAATACCCTTATCTGATTATCTTTACTCAAGATGTTATTCCATATTTCTCTCTTAGAGTTATAGCTTATATATGTTTTGTTTTTATGACCGTATTCAGTACCATATGCTGTTTCAATATGGAATGACGGCAACACTACACATTTCTTTGTATTCCAAATCCTTTATTGTAAAACTTTATTAAAAATGTATTGAAAGGAGAAAAAGTGAGCAGGCTGGCTATATGTGATCATATCATCACAACGCAATGATGTAACTATAGTAGTGACCTCCATGGGAGCAAAGTCTTGTTCTTGTATGGAGACAAATCCAATCCAAGTCTCCCAAGTTTCTCTTACATAATTTCCTATATAAATTCATGGGCAATCTCGTTATTTCTTTGAACAGACAGTCCAGCAGCATGTTAATGTTAGCAAACATGGAAGGAAATCCAGCCATTTAGGTAGGTTAATCATTTTATGTATCTAGCTAAACACTAAAAATAAACACATTTGCTAGTTTTGGGTGCAGTTATTCTTTAAAAAGACCACACTGTAACATCTTGAGTGTGATCTGTTAACACGTGGGATCCCAAAGATTCTGTTCTGCTGTTCTAGTACAAAAATTCTTAATGTTTTACTAACAGTCTTGCTCAGTAGTCTGCCTGTGTTTGATGTGGCAGTGGCTTGGAACAAACTATGGGAATTCTGGCAATCATTCTGTTCAGGTATGCAATTTCTTCACAGGAAAAAATAGACTCATTGAAGTGGAAAAGGCTTGGGAAATTGGCATAAACAGGAGAAATGATGTCTCATAGGCATTTGAATACGTTGCGGATAATCAGTGTAATAATCAGGGCAGTATATGTGTCTATATTTCAACTATAATATTATTTATTACTCATTTTTATCTTTATAAGTGTGGTAAGTACATTGCTGAAATTAACTGAAAAGAAAACAGGGACCAAATTCTGCTCACAAATTAAGGCATTTGTTTGGTTTTTGAATTGGTAGATGGGGTATTTTTTTCAAACGGGTTTATTCTCTATTTACTGATTATATCCAACAATACAAATGGATGTCAGATAAAATATTACTGTAAGAAAAAGCAGAAAAAATATTATTACAGTAAGAAAAATAGACATATGGTTTTAAAACATTACAATGTATTGTAAATTAAGGATAATATGATGGTGGTACCTCTACCATCCTATAATACTGGATGTCTGGATTACAGCTGTAGGCCTTGCTATCTAAACTCAAGAAAAGCATGTAATATATTGCAGCTTGTCAGTCCTTAGATGTCGTGGCTGAATTGTTTTTTCTTTTTTCAGATTTTTTTACCTAGTGATCCTGCCAGAAACACACTTCCTGTCCTAGGGTTACAACACTCACTCAGTATACTGTATAAATGGAGAAATGTTGGACAGGAAGTGTATTAGGACTACAGAACATCCCACCTTGCCTCTATAACATGGGGGGCAAACTGGGAAGGACTGCTAACACTGTTTGAGATAACCCTCAAAAGTACACATATAGTTAGGAGCTTGCTGGATTTCTAGCAGTATAAATAGGTATTTTTGTACTTAAAGGGCCAGTTCACACCACATGCAGTCCAGTACATTTTTTTTCTGCATCAAAAATGCATTGATAGTAGATTACATGGTTTTCAATGGCATAGTTTACACCAGTGCGGTCAGTTCCAGTGTATTCCAGTTCCAGAAAAAAAGTAGAACATGCTGCAATTTTCTTCTCTGAATTGTACTGGAACACAATAAAACTCATCAAAAACACACCGGAACGCACCTGAACTCACCAAAAAAGCCCTGGAACCCACATATTATTTAAGTTGAAGAAAAAGTGGAGAAAAAATTAAATGGAACGCATCAAAAGCGCACTACAATGCGTCCAAAAAGCACACACAAACGCATTCAGAACATATCCGGACTCTGTTTCTATGGGGTGAACCGACCCAAAGAACAGATATGACTGGAAGAGCTTATCCATATTGCCCACGGCAGATACTCTCTCTTTTACAAGACCTGGGCTTGTTGGCTTCAATACCAACACACAGCAGAATATATTGCTGTGATGACTCCTGGCATGGCCACTTGACACTCTTCATTCTTTCCATAGAAGCCTTTCTATGTATGTATGGCATTGTTATATATTTCCCCTCTCCATGCCATTTCACATGCTTACTGAAGAATCGCAATACGAGTCTCAGGGTATCCAGGTCCGCCATGTTATTCTTCCTCCTTTACTTTCCCTTCCCTTTGCCCCCAGAACAGTGATGATCTGTCAAGCACAGCTCAGCATCAAGTACTGATGATCAGGAGCCAGTAGACAAGGCTCCTAATTATGTCATCACTGCATGTCAATCACACTGAGCATATAATCGCGAGCCCTGCCTACCAACCTCCAGCATTATGTACTATTTAAAGGGCCAGCAGCAAGGTGTTAAAACAAGTCAGAAATGAAGTGGTGTTTTTCCCTTTTCTAAATGACAAGGAGCACCCCCAGAATTTCTGCTCAGGGAAAAGAGCACTGCCAAAGTGGATTTAAGTAGTTACTGTGGAAAATATTTAAATGAAAGCTTTTGTGCCCAAAGTTCAGCTTTAAAATTTCCACTTGACCGATTACATTCATTTTTCTATGAACATGTCACTGTGCTTGTGCCCCATATGTCTGTTAGTCAGCTTGAGTAGACACATATCTTAGGTCAGCCTGACCTTTGTGGTCTGTCCTTACACCTGCCCTACACAACAACAGCCTGTGTAATATGAGGCTTAGAACTACAGATAGAATCCACCAAACACAGGAATTCAGTCATTCCCACGCTTCCTCTTCTCTCTGTCAAGCAGCTAGTATAGGAACTCCCACTGATAGCCTCATTTAAAATTTCAGCTGAAGTGAAGGGGATGGTGTGAACATACAAAAGTATTATATCCAAGAACATATAGCCATTTTAAAAGGGTGTTCAAGTGTTAAGCTTATATAGACGGCTACATCTAATTATTTTTGTCTGGAGTTCTCTTTTGCAAATGAAAGTCACGTTGATGTATCATAGGGGATGTACCGATATTTATGAATTCATTACATGCCAATTGTAAATGTGCAGCATTTACAACTGCATGTGCCGAGTACATGAACACCCTTCTAGGTGATAAAATGTAATCTAGAGGTGCCAGAGAAACCAAGAGGGTTGGTGATGGGAATATGAGAGCACTGTAGTAATGTGATTATGGTAATGATCAACAAGTCAAAGTCTGCTGCTATTGTTCACTATAATTAACTTCAAGGAAGGGTACAGTGGCTTATTCTGTGCTCATCAGATGGCCTGGCTTTTGTGTCCCCACTCTGTCATTTCTCCTACGGGGACCGCAAGCCTCCAAAGGCATGACTAAATGAATTCATTGCTGGAACAAAGATTCAGAGGTAGAATAGAGATTGATATCTTTTGTTGTCAGACATTCAATACCATATAGCAATCCAATTACTTAAGCTGTTTCTATCAGTCTTATTACCGCTTACCATTGAGGCATGCTCTAATGCTGGATCATTCTGTCTGGCAAGAATGTAGTGGAACAGATTAGACTTTTAATGAGAGGACTTTCTGTAGGCAAGGACTTTTCCATTGTATACGTTGAGATATAGGAATCGTACCGAGGGAAAACTTCTCAAATCATTGTTGCGTAGACTGATCAAAAGGATACTTGAAATTTGTACTATTGCCGGTGAAAATTTCTAACCTAAGAAAAATGATTGACAAAGGATTCCTTGTACTGGTATATATGGGATGTTGGGATGGTTGGAGGGACAGCTTCTGATTTTTGCCTAATATCGACTACTGTTCTGGTGATATGGAGGCTACCATTGTTTCCATCTCTTTCAGAGAATGCCTGTTTTCTGGCTGGCATGCTGATCCCATATCTAAGTTACTTTCCGAGACATTGGCCCAGATCAAGTGCACCAATCAAGTTGTGATTTCACTTTCTCCATGTTTGTTCCAGATCAGTATCACAGAAACAACTGAAGGGCAGATACAGCCAGTTAAATAACATTTCCAGAAGAGATCAGACCTCACTGCTGTGCTTTAGTTATATATTTTTTGTTTCTTTTTTAAGCAGCAGTATGGCTGTGATAAATGGAGCTCTTTGTGCCTAAATAATAAGTACTAATCCTTTAAAGCAGGAGTCTCCAAACTCTCTAAACAAAGGGCCAGTTTACTGTCCTTCAGGCTTTAGAGGGGGTCGGACTGTGGCCAGTGGGAATAGAAATTTTTCTGGAATCAGTGCCTCATCTTTTGGTATCAGTGGGAGGAGTAGTGCCCCATTGTTGGTGTCAGAGGCAGGAATTATGCCCCATTGTTGGTGTCAATGGGCAGAATAATGACTCATATCAGTGGGATGAATAGTGCTTCAAAGGGCAGATATATGCAAGCAAAGGGCCACATATAGTTCCCGGGAATCAGTTTGGAAACCCCTGCTTTAAAGAGTAGAGTTTTATTCCGGCCATAGATGGATCAGTTGTTTTCATTAAGCCAGCGAGCTGATAAAAAAAAAAATTAGCGGATTCCCTCATCCACACAAGCGAGGTGGATGGAGGAGTGCTCCCCATTGTGTTTTTGTATTCTGACAGTGAGGACTCCTCTCTCGGAATACACTGATCAGCACTGCAGCCACTGATGGAATGCAAATTTTCCAACATTCTTATTCAATAGAACAATCAACTTCTGCCAAATGGGAATGGCCATAGATGGATTGAAATTTGTGCGGTCCCTGCTGAAGAATCCGAATTTCGGTTCATCTATGGCCAGCTTTAGGGTTTCTAGAGTTTTAGGCCTAAAGAACAATGCTATTGCATCTTCTGAACCAATTAAAATGCTTTTCAGAATACTATGGGGACTTAATAAATTAATTTTGAGACCCCATTTGTCATTCCCACAACACACACTTTTTTACAGTACAAACATACTTATTACCTTAGAAAAAATTAAGTAGAGGTGTGCAAGGGACCCAGCCAGTCCAGCCGATATAGGCTGCCTGCAGACTACTTCAGGAGGGGGCAGATACAAGACCAGTCACCCTGCACAAGGAGAAAGAGCAGAAATTACCGGTCTTAAATACAGGGAACTCTTGCACAGCTAGAGGATTTGCTTCATGCTGACTCTCACCTAACATTAAAGTGTTAGTAAAAACCAACTAAAACTATCTTTAAAAACATTTCTCCTCCTACCTATCCTGAACACCCTGTATAAAAAAAGATCTGTGTACTTACTTCTTTGTAATCTGGTCTGGTCACGTGTTTCAGCAGCTCTGGTTCCCTCCTATAAGAGAGTGCTCGAAAATGGCTGTGAATTCCCTGATGTGTGATGTCACCCACAGGCTCTCATGGCCCATCCATTGTCAGCACTCGCTCTTCTACCCTGCAGCAGACACTCACTGAGGAACAGGAGCTTCTGAATCACATGATCCAATCAGGCCAGATTCCTTGGACTGTGGCTATTTGGTCTCCCATTTGATGGTGCCTGCATACTATTTGTAAAGACATGAGTATGATTCCAATTATCTTTTTAGCTGTCTGTGGCATTCTGACGACTACTGTAAAAGGCCATTCTTCCCACTGACCACCAATGTAAAGGACATTTTGCCACTGACTACCAATGCAAGGGATATTCTTCCCACTAACCATCAATGTAAGGGACATTCTTCCCACTGTCCACCAATGTAAGGGACATTCTTCCCACTGACCACCAATGTAAGGGTCCTTCTTCCCACTGACTACCAATGTAAGGGACATTATTCCCATTAACCATCAATGTAAGGGACATTCTTCCTACTGACCACCAATGTAAGGGACCTTCTTCCTACTGACTACCAATGTAAGGGGCATTCTTACCACTGACAACTAATGTAATGGGCATTCTTACCACTGACAACTAAAGTAATGGGTATTCTTACCACTGACCACCAATGGTAGGTACATCTTATCACTGACTGCAATTAATTCGTTTTAGCAGGAATCCTCTGTAGTAAAAACGTTGAGAAAGGTTGCCTTGGAGACTACATCCATCCATTAGGCTTCCAGATATAATAAATTGATTCAGTTTTTGATGTCCAATGTGAACTACAGTAATTGATTTAATGACCTATTATATGCCATTTTTTACATTTTAAAACAATATCAGGGGGAGGGGCAGTTAATAAAACAAAATTGTTCTTCTAGTGGAATTGGAAATACATTTGTGTAACTCAAATAAACGTGTAAATCTTTTCATTAGGAACAGTGAAATTCTGCACACATTCTGCATGGCATCCTGATTGCAATAACAGATGTGGCAGGCTTTCCCCAATCATGATTTACTGCAGCT